>NC_134486.1:141837879-142137879 GCF_040206685.1 Ascaphus truei | reverse complement strand
CCTTGACAGGATTAATTGAAATGTTATGCTTTACATGCTCTTTTCCCTTAATTTTAAAGAGCGATTTACAACTATTAAAATCAGACCACAATCATTAAAGTTGGAGGTTACAATTCTGATCCTGTTCTAATATCAAACGGTAGACACCAGGCCTGTCCCATTTCCCCCCAAAATTGCTCTAACATCTGAATCTTTAGCTAGCCATGTTTAGCTCAATCCAAATATTGCGGTACTTAACATTTTATAAGAGAATTATAAACATACTGTTAAAATGCTCCAATATTTTTTTTATGCTAAATGGTCATCAAAGTCTATTAAATACCTGCAATACATATTAAAATTCACAAATACTTTTGAAGTGAAACTTCTTTGCTCATAGGGAAAAAAACACTGAATGAGTACGAAAATTATAACGAAAGTGAGTGACTGCACATGTGCAGCACCGGAAGTGATGTCATTGTAGATGCTGCCTGCTGGGAGTTCTAATTTAGGTGTGGATTTCAAGCATCCCAAGGAAATCAAAAGGGAAGGACCCAGTGACTACAAGTCCCTGCAACCCCTGCTATAGCTGACAGACACTGTACTTCAGTGTCTGTAAGCTGTCCAGTCCTACAACACACAAACACACACATGTAACCCCCTTTCTCTATGCCTATGGGAAACTGCGTGCGATTACGCATGCTGCTGTTACCTCTGAGACTCACAGGAGGCCAAAGCCTCCGCTTATGGTGAGCCAGGGGTACTATATCTCGTGGTGCAGCGCCTCCACCAATGAGGATCCCAGCTTAAGTGGGTTTACTCCTCATAGGACACAATAACTACTATACAACCTGGTATAATATAACTACTTTACTGTATTACAGTATAACAAAGATAACAATATATATGACATCAAAATAATATAATACAATGCACTAACATAAATGATGGTCCCCCCCAAAGTACTGAGGGTGCCCTGGGCAACTAGAACCCCAGCGTCTGCAGAACAATCCCACCCAAGTGTGAGGTAGCGCTACCCCCTGTGAGTGTAGGTGCACGTGGTACCATCCTGGTCAATGGTCCTGACAAGGGAACACTTTGGAGGAATAATTGGATCAAGTCTCACGTAGCAGGGCCTCCAACATAAATCCCCTCAAGCTTTACAGGTGGTGGTCACGTGCGGTCTCATCCAAAGGCCACAGGTTTCCACGTGGACGTCTGTCCGATGGCGCGGTGGCTTGGGTGAGGAATCTCTAAGAGGGTGGGTCCCTATCTAGGGCCTTCCCTACAACACTACTCTTAGTAGGGATCAGCGCCTAACTTGGGCCGTAGGGTAAAGTCCTGGCCTAGTCCAGGGCTTACTTGCTCCCTGGACACGTCCGTCCACTTTACTGGCTCCCTCCGGACTGCCTATCTTTCCTGCTCTGCAGAGGATCACGTCAGTCCCACAAAATGGCCTCCCGTGCCTTTTTCCCCCTGAGGCTTCTGGGACTTGTAGTCTCTTCCATTGCTTGTGGAGGCTTTACAAGATGGGTGCCGCTCTGGCCACAACAGTTCTAAAATGGCCACCACCACTATCACTCCGTTCGTGCAGAGCTCCGCCAATCAGCTGGACCGCTGAGCACTTCCCCCTCACCGGAGGTAAGAAGGGGGACTCTTCTACATCCTCCCCCTGGTGGAGAATTCAACGGCCCCACTTGAGAGCGCATATACAACTTTTATATACTGAAAAATACAGTTTATCATACACTGGCGACACACTTTATTCGAGCATGGCTAGTCCCACGAATTCGGGTATACCCGGGTGTATTGAGGTTTGTGACTGTTTTCTGCCCGAGTGCATTGAGGTATTTTCCAAGCAGGGATTGAAGCATTTTATTCCCGTTGGCTGCAATACTGCACAGTATATATATATATACTGCATTACAATTCATGAATTTATGCCATCTGGTAGACACGCGAAGCATTGCAGCCTATTAAATCCTAATCATTATCATTTAACAGATCAGCCGCCCGTCAGCCAGGCATGAACCCAGGCTGGGAAGGCAAACGCAACGGGGCTTGTCAGAGGTGAGGAGCGGCGCATTCCAGGTATCTGCCAGGTACATACTGGGTATTTGCACGAATAAAGTGTGTCGGTGCAGTACAACTTAACTTTGTGCAATACATCTAAACCAAATTAAACAGTACAGTGAGCATGGTCATTACAGAGGCAAACCTGCTCTGAGACAACTGCTGAGACTCATAGTGAGGTGCCCTTAATGAATCATACGCCATTCTCGTTGTAGGGCGTCTCACTCTTTGACTCCTACAAGAACACATAAGGTGTGAATCTTGAGCTACATAGTCTCCAGTAGGAATTAAACTCGGAATCCTTGGGCCGAGTGGTAGGCTTATTGAAGCCGCTGGGGAGGGTACATGGAGGCCAGGTCCATTACCACTACTTCTACTTTTGGTGCCCACAAATCTCCATTTGTGGTGGCAGATATTAATTCCAAAAGATCCTGATTATTTTCCATTACAGCATTCGGATTTTGCTGGACGACTCCTGTTCACTTGCCAGCACTATTGAGGATGGTTCAGGTTTACTTTCCCCCACTTGAGGAATAGGTAGCAAATGATTCCGACAGGGAGGCCCGGCATCTTCGACTCTACCTAGAAGGGAGCGTCTCGCCAGCAGTCAGTTAACTTATGCTTTTCTGGTATTCCTAAATTCTGCAGGAGAACTGTGTCTCGGGACCGAAGTTCCCAATGACGTACTTTATGGTCATACCTCCTGTGACAGAGTGAAGTCAACTCCTATCAGTTACGCCTGGGAGACATATGTCTGAGTGCTTCATCCAGCACTCATAAGGGTTAACTCAGGTGGAAGTTAGGAAATCAGAACTCTTTAGCTGACACCTGAGAGCCAGCAAGGTAGATAAAGGATCATGTGACTGGCAGTAGCTGCCAGAGAGAGAGAGAGAGAGAGAAGCACACTGCTGCGTGAGCCCTTAGCCAGAGGGATTTCACCAAAGACTACTTCAATTAAAGTAAGGATTATTCATTTGTTTACTGACTGCTTAAAGTACCCTTATGGTTTGGTTCTGGTTTAGCCAGCCAGCCTGCTAGATAGGTCTGCTGTGTTATTAGTCAGTTTTTCTCCCAAAGTGGAGCAGGATTTATTTTGTTAAAGGGACAGTGTACCCGCATGTTATGTTACTGTGGAGAAATAAAGCCACTGAACGTTTTTATTTATCCTGAAACTATACGTGTGGACTGTTCCCTGACCTCGGCTACAGGCCGTCCTGCCACAGGTGGTGTCAGAAGTGGGATGTCGGACAGCCCCTGTATCTGAAGGGCCACACAAAAAAAAAAAAATGGAGAATTTTTTTTCTCAGTTCCTTGAGCAACAGCTCCAGCTAGCAGAGAAGCAAGCAGAGTGACAAGCCCAGCAAGATGAGCGACAAGCCCAGCAAGCTGAGCGACAAGCCCAGCAAGATGAGCAACAGGCCCGGCGAGAGGAAAAGCTACTCCAACTGCTGGTCGAAGGCCCAACCCCAGGTAGACCAGGGATTCCAAATAACCCACCGGTGATGCTGCCTAAAATGAAGCCAAACGAAGACCCAGAGGCATTTCTCCTCACTTTTGAAAGGGTAGCCACGGCCCACGGCTGGACAGTTGATCGCTGGGTAACGACTCTGGCTCCACTCCTCATAGGGGAAGCTCAGGCAGCCTACCAGGCTCTTCCAGCGGACGAGGCCATGGACTATCAGAAACTAAAGGCTGCTATTCTGGATCGCCTAGGCCTCACGCCAGAGACCTACCGACAGCGGTTCCGGACAGTCAAATATACAAACCGAGACAGACCCCGGGTCGTAGCCCACCGCTTAGTAGACTTATGTGCCAGGTGGATACATCCGGAAAAACATGACAAGGCAGAGATCCTTGAACAGTTTGTGCTCGAGCAGTTCATACAGATACTGCCCCCCTCCTCCCGCTCGTGGGTAAAAAGACACGCTGCATTTTCCCTGGATTCAGCGGTCCGCTTGGTGGAAAACTTCCTGGGCGACGACACCCAACAGGATAGCTGGGAACGGCCGGTGCAAACACCAGTTGCTTCCGGTGATACTAGAGGCAGGAGAGCAGACAATCGAGGTGTCTACAACCCGCGAGCTCGGGAGATCCAGTCAACCCGATCGGAAGACCCTTTCCCATCTCGGAGGGTTCCTGGTACAAACTCCCGCAGAGACGCCCATCCTGGGTCCGAGGCCACTGGATCACTCAAAGGAGGCCGCCAACCACAGTATTCCCTGAGAACCTGGACTCCTGTCACCCACCCGGTGGAGAGGATAACCCCACCAACCAGAAGGGAGGACCCCATCCAACAGCGGAGAGGTCCAAACACCGAGCCCCGTCGAGAGCTTCCGCGGACGACCGAGTTTGTGGACTCAGGAGATGAGGAAATGGACTGTTCATATGGCAGAACCACTGCCACAGCTTGTCTCCGAGGGGACCACAATCCGTGGTTAGTCCCAGCATCTCTGGAGGGGACAAAAGTAAACGCCATGCTGGACTCGGGCTCTGGAAAAACCCTGATCCTAGAGAGCCTAATTCCAAGCAATAGACTATCTTATGACTCTCCTTGGAATATCGAGTGTATCCATGGGGATACAAAGAGATACCCGACGGCGAACGTTACACTGCGTATCCAGGATCAAGAGGCTAGCCTACTAGTGGGAGTTGCTCCCTGGCTACCTGCTCCTGTTCTACTTGGCCGAGACTGGCCACACCTCGAAACATTGTTGGCCCCTACTCCTACAGAGCCTACTTCTCTGGTACCGGAGAAGCCCGGATACTTGTTCCCTTTTTCCCCAGAGATTTTCCCTCGTAGACACCATGTCCCAAAGACACGTAAACAGAGACGTGCGGAAAAAGAGGACTGGTTAAGAAAGGCTGGGACTTTTGGTAACATTAGTCAGCCCAAAGGACTGCAGGTCATGGCCGGGGATGTCCGTCAGAGGCAGAGGGAGGACCCAGCTCTGGCTAGACAATATGAGAAGGTGGTACAGGTCAACAACAAGATTATAGATGAACAAGGTGTAAAAGTGTTTCCACATTTTGAACTGTTGAATGACATACTATATCGTGTGAATAAGGTTACACAAACAGGGTAGATCATTCGACAGATGCTAGTCCCTAAAGGGTTGATTAAAACAGTGTTTACCCTAGCCCATACTCTCCCATGGGGTGGTCATTTGGGCAGAGATAAGACCACGGACCGCATCTCGTCCCGGTTTTACTGGCCAGGCATACATGGTGACATCATGAAACTATGTGAGACATGTCCTGAATGCCAGTTAACTAGCCAAAAAGGACAGAAGCCGGCTCCTTTGGTTCCTCTGCCTTTGGAAGCCGTCCCATTCGAGAGAATTGGGGTAGATCTGGTCGGACCTTTAGAACCCTCTGCGAAGGGACATAAATTTATACTCGTTGTTGTTGATTATGCCACCAGGGATCGTAGGACATGGTACTGCAAGCTTCTGGGCAGGACGAGTTGTCTCCTATCAGGATAGTTGTGATAGGTGAAAGGAACCTTTCCTCTGCCAAAAGGGCTTGAGGCCTTGTGACTGGATACAAACACACAGCACTGCCCTGCTGCAGACTCCCCCGGGAAGCTTTATCACGCACGAGTACTATTATCTCCAATTTGATGAACGTACAGGCCTGGGAAAACGAAAGAACTGACACACAGACAGTGTTTCAATCCTTCCGCCTCCGTTTATTACGTATAGGGTAAAGATTTTTATACAGAAAAGAAAAGGGTTTGGTTAAAAGCGGAACGTAGGTGTAATCTGGGTGTGGCTTGGGTTAGACGCATGATTTAGGGGCAGGACATATTAGTGGCATGATTTTGGGACGTAATTCTCCCAATACAGGCATTGTCTGAATACATAGCTTTTTCATTGTCTGTTATCAAAAAAACCTTGAATTTCTCTAGCCACTAAGTTATATGATTCTGCCTCTCTAAGGGAACCAGTCTATTGTTTATTAAAACAGCAGGGAGGAAATTGTAATTTTGGCAGCAGCTGAATACATGAGAAATTATATTTCAGCAAAAGGCTGACTACAGAATCTTAACTGGTTATTACAGACAAAATGGATGGCTTAACACAAGTGCAGATTCTGGCCTGACCTACTGGTCTTAACAATAGGGGATAACCCACTAGAGAAGGCCACGGTCCATGCGGAACTAGTCCCATTCCCTCATGATGACGGCGACTGTGTTGGCGGGAGCACGCTTCACTAAGGAAGGGTTGTTTTCTTGGATGGCCCGACGTATGGCTTTGGCAACCAGGTCTTGCATCTGATGTAGCACTAATTCCTGCCACCTCATTATGGTATCTTGAATGATGGACATGACTTCTGGATAGCAATATGCTGCAAGAAGTGCCCGAAACCCCAATGAGTCCACTACTCTGAGTTCAGAAAAGGCTACTTTGTCCTCCATGATAGTCGCTGTGGAGCACATGGCCCGAATCCCAGGGCCATGAATTTATTCCCACAGCCGTCATCTGCGTTGCACTCAGTCCAGGCCTTCTGGACATAGCATCGACTTCGATGTTTAATGGTCCTGGCTTGTACTTCAGCATGAACTGATAGATAGGGCAGCCAACCACCAGTGGCCGGTGGCATCTAACTTGGCAAAGGTCAGGATATATGTCAAAGGATTATTGTCTGTTCACACTTCAAAGCAGACCTTGTAAAAATAATCAAGTAGCTAATCTACAGCAGCCCACTTGAGCTCTAGGAATTCCAGTTTATGGACTGGGTAGTTCTGCTCACTCGCCATCAGACTGCGACTCACATACGCTACTGGCCGGAGGCCTGCACGGTATTATTGGAGTAATACCGCTCCCAGCGCATTGAAGCTGGCGTCCACATGCAGGATGTACGGTTTCTCTGGGTCTGCATAGGCCAAGACAGGGGCTTCAGTGAGGCTCTTCTTCAGCCATGTGAAGGCCTTCTTGCAGGCAGAAGTCAATTTGTCCCAGAACGGTGATCGTGGAGTTGAAGGTTTTTGCCGAGGCTCTTCTGGGTAAATCTTCAACAAATTGTTGAGGACATTGGCCTTGCTTGAGTACCCCTCTACAAATCTTAGGTAGTATCCGCAAAACCCCAGTTCACTACAGCTTCGACCATAGCGGGGTTGGTAGCCACTCCTTCTGTGTACACTATGTGGCCCACATAGGTGACCGAAGTGCGGCAGAAGTGTCCAGGGACAACTTCAGGCCTTCTTTTCCCAGTCGATCCAGAAACTTCAGTAGGCGTTCTTCGTGCTAACGTTCTTCCGAACACGATGATATAGTCCAGATAGACCAGACATTCCCAGGGATTCATGTATTTTCCATTAACCTCTGGAACATTGTAGGTGCACCACAAATTCTTTGGGGCAACCAGGTGAACTGGTAAAACCTGAGGTGGCAAACAAACATTGTGCTCTACTGGTCTTCGGGGCTCATGGGTACCTGGTAGTACCCATACCTCAGGTCCAGCACACTGAAACACTGGCTGCCAGATAAGGCACTGAGGATCTCTTCAATTCGCGGCAGGGTATATTGGTCCAGGACCGTGCGCCAGTTCAGGGTGCAGTAGTCCACGCATAGATGCACGGATCCATTCTTCTTCCTCACCACCACAATAGTGGAGGCATATGGGCTACGGGACTCCGTAACGATAACCGCCGTCTCCATCTCCTTCAGGATGTCACTCACATCTTCCACGTCTCTGGGAACTATGCATCTGGAACACTCCCGGAATGGAGTGACTTCGTTCAATCGGATCGTGTGCTGAGCACTCTTGCTGAAGCCCACATCCATCTCACTGGCGGAGAACACCTTTATCAGGATCGCAGCTAGGGTCTGCCCCCAGCAAGCATTGCATACTAACATCAGGGGTGCCCACAGACCCCTATCCACGTACATGCCGCGTGGCAGGTAATTACAGTTGGGAACTCAGCTGCCTCTCACCTGATGCTAATACTACTCCTTCCTATCGGCTCTTAGCCTATGTGTGACGTCACTGACTCTGCTGTTCCCCTATTAGCTGCTACCTCCTTTTATACCCTATCAGCCCTTTGCCAGTTGTTGAGCATAAACTGTTGGTTATGTCCCGTGCTTACTGCTTCCTAGTATTGCCTGTTCCTGTGCCTTGCCTGACCTGTGTTGTGACCCCTGCTCGTACCTGTACCTGTCTCTTCTATACCACTGGACCTCGGCTTGAATTTGGACTCCCGCACTCTCCTCTCCTTAACCACAGCAAACAGACAACGACTACTCTTCCCTCTCCAACCCTGGACCACGGCAAGTACCATGACCTACCCAAACTCTCCTACCCTGACCCGGCTTCATGACACGGATTCTGCAATCCAGACCTGGTCCCGTGGTTGTAGGGTGGCAGTTATATACATCCCCACCTCAGCCCCACGGTCTAGTCCAGTTTGTGGTGAGCACACGTTACAACTTCTTGCATTCTGCCAGTTTGTCGCTTAGCTGTTTATTCCACTCCGCTGGCAAGGATGATTCCCTGAAGTCGAACTGCAATCCAGGAGGGGCTTCTCTCATGGTAACCGCGTTCACATGAGTCAGGGATTCTATTTGACCGGGTATATCCGACCCAGTGCTTGACCGACGTCAAACCGTATAGGGTGGGGCGAGATATTCTGTATGGTCACCTTGAACAGGTGAGGAAGTGCAGACTTCCATTCCTTTATTTATGGCACCACCTTGAACCCTCTCTTGGCGTTTTCTTCGGGAGTGGTCTCTAATGAAATGTACCAGTCGGCCTCATCGCGGCCTGGGTAGTTAGGTACAGTGGCCATGTACCTCACTCCCCCGGTGGAATCTCTGTCAACCCCTTCTTAAGGTTGAAAAATTGTCCAAATTCTTCTTGGCAGATATACTATAGCATTCCTTTTTGAATTCGGAGTGAACCCGCAACGATGATAGGGGTAATTCACCGGCTTCTTGCAGATAGGCCCGGATCAGAGCTCTCACCACATCTGCGTTGGTCCCCAATATGATGGGGGAATTCGGGTGTTCCCGGGGCTCGGGACATATCAAGGCTTCCACTTCCATGGAGTAGGTTTCGTTGGTATTGAGCTGCGGTATATCCAACCGCACTTGAATCACGCCATCAATGGGGTAGTCTTCACTACAAAAGCCCCTCAATTTCATCTTCTCTGACGACTGCATAGGCAGGTACTTGAGTGCAGATCATAAAATGGCATGTAGATGAAGGTCACTTTGAGTCCCGGTATCCAACAAGGTGGAGGAGTAGATATCTTCCATTAGTACTCGTATTATGGCTGCAGGTCCCACTCGATTGTATGTGTCCAATTGGGGCTCCTCTTTGGAGCTAGGCACAGCGGCACTATTTAAGGATGTGGACAGCTGTTCTGTCGACTGCACTGTGATGGCCATGGCTCTTGGGGTGTAAGTGTCTGACTTCAGACAATCCCATGCAAAGTGACCTTCTTTATGGCAGTTGAAGCAACGGTTGCTTCGGTTTGCATTGAAGCCAGGGTTAGGAGCCGAGCTCCGAGGCACCAAGTGGGTCTGTCGTGAAGGACCCTGGGGTGTATTTTCCTCAGGATTCTCCTTCGCACTAGACTTCTTGGATGGAGTTGCTTTAGTTTCCCATTTGGATGATTCCCGGGATGTCTTGGGAATCTGAAACTGCAGGATGACCCTCTTGATCTTGTATGTGATCCATTAGGTCCTCAAAGTTAGGAGGATTCTCTGTAGAGAGAGTGCAGCAGATCCTGGCTATGATGGAGTGTTTAAGCAATGCTTACATTGATTTAAATATAGGCCATGTTTTATTTTTTGACATACAGGATTGATTCTTCAGGCCTGTGGGGACCCATGGGAACCAACCGAGGACCTCTGAGTGCCCACGGGGCCTACCTGAGGACCCCCGAATTCCCACGGGTACCACCTGAGGACACACGGGGGATACCTGGGGGGACAACGGGGGGCACCACAGCTGTGGTGGCCCCGCAGACCCGCAGGGAACACGTGAGGGCCCCAGACACCCATGGGAACCACCCAAGGGCCCTCAGACCCCCATGGGAACCACCCGAGGAGCACCAGACGCCCACGGGTACCACCTGAGCACCCCGGGGGGACACCTGCGGGGAAGAACCGGGGTCCCCACAGCTGCGGGGGCCCCACGGACCCACAGGGACCACCCAAGGGCCACAGACTCCCATGGGAACCACCCGAGGGCCCCCAGACACTCGTGGGGATGACCTGGGGACCCCAGACACCCACGGGAACCACCCGTGGACCCCCACAGACACCTGCAGGTACCACCTGGATGCCCACAGAGCCTAGCGGGGACCACCCGGAGGCCCCCAGACACCCATGGGCACCCCCTGGGTTGGACTGTGGGGCCTGCGAACACCCGTCGGGACCACCGGGGACCCCCCTGGACTTGGATATTAATCCAGTGCGGAAAATAATAAATAGGGGGTATTAGCCCAAAGGATGGGTGTTTAGGCCTACCGGGTGGTAGCTGGAGGGGTTAACCCCTTCATTACCTTAGCGGTATTAACCATCCATCTGCAACCCCCCCGCAAAGCCTAAGCACCCACCAAGGGCCAAATACCACCTTCACCCACCCCCGCTACCCACAATAAACCTGGCACTGGTAGTTAACGCCTTCATTGCCTTAGCGGTTAGCCGCTAAGGTAATGAAGTTGTCTGTAAATGCATTTTTCAGGCATCTGATTCATGTCTGGTGCCTCAGGTGCTGATATTAATGGATATCTGCTCCGATGCAGGAAAAGGTCTGATTTTTTCTAAGTTCGTCTCGCCACTCATCCGCAGCTTCTTGCCAACTTTTTTTGCCGAGTCCATATGGAGAGAAATTCTCCATTCTAAAGTGGCGATCAGCTGCGAGAACTGATCGGGCTACTAGAATACAGTGAGTTGGAAAAGCTGGCGATAAGCGGCGAAAAGTGGCTTATCGCCAATCGGACGGCGGATTTTTTTTCCCGTCAAAACCCCCCACCAATTTTTGCTCTTATCTCCAGCTTCTCGGGGCCAGCTTACTGAATCGCAGTACGATTTTTTGTCGAGAAGCTGGCGTTAAGGGCCTTTTTGGTGCTTACTGCATAGGCCCCCAAGTGTTAACTGCTGCTTAGTCAATCCCAGTTTTTGTGTATGTAAACTTCCTTCAAGATCAAACACCTACTTTCAACATTTATGCCTTTATGGGTATAATAGCAATGGTATTTTATGCAACCCTCCCTGCCAAGCTCCTAGGGAGATTATATTAGTGTGCGATATTTGTCTACTCAGCATAGTTTACCTCAGTTCAGAGTGCTGGATGGGTGACTTTTGTAGTACAACCCAAATCTTTATTCAAGTCCCAAGGCACAGGGACACTTCACATACACAATATAATTGACATACTGTAGTTGTACGTTGCTTTATATAATTCTTTATTATTCTCTATTATTTAGGAAATAGTACTTCCCTAGGTGCCCACTCTTAACACTCAGAGGGAAGTGCATATACTTGGCTGTGTTACTTATATTGGAACCGGTCCCCCTTCAGAGTAACATCTGTTATACCCTGTCTACTTTGGACCTTTACTAGTGTAGCCAAGTCCCCTAGGACTACTGATTCCTGGTCCTCTAACACTGTAAGTCCCATTGAAGTGTGGGTAGTGTTAGGACTAGACTATGCTGGGCCTGTTATATTGTTCAGTTTGTGTGTTCACAATAAAGTTCAGGAATAGCCTGTTATTGTAAGGGAGGCCTATGAGTATAGGAGGCTGACTTACCAGCCACTCTCCTGGGAAGGAGGGCGTTTTCCTCTAGAGGTTTGAGTGTAACAGTAGTGTTGGGCTGTCCTTCTGAGTATGAGGATGCAGCAGTAGTCTCTCCTACAGAGGAGCAGACTGAGGCTTTGCTCTGCTAGGGGATAAGGTATGCTTAGGAGGGGTGCTTCAGGCCTCAAGCCTTGGGTACTGTCCTCAGGGAAGAATACCTGTATGATATACTGCCTGCTGTATCAATAAGTCACACTTATACCTCATCTGGTGTAATGCTTTATATGACCACCCAAAGAAGTGCCCCTGAGGTCCATCTTGGTCAAGCCAGGATCCTCTGGGGCTGGAGGTGCTACCACTGATGGAACCAACATGAGCCTATCCTGATGTCTTCCCCACTTCACCGCGGAGATCTCCAGCCTCCTGTTTACTAGCTAGGTATGCACTAGCACCATATTACACCGGTAGTGACCCAATCTCACGTAGGAAGGGGGAAAAGGTGCTACACTAGGATCCTGGCTGGTTCTGTGCAGATAAAGACTATACTCCATTCCTGATTGGAACTGCAATTTCCTTACAGGTTGAACAGACTACATATGGTCCACCTGTAGAACTGATCCGCTGACACAGGGGAGCCCTCTACATGAGGCCCTCTGTGGCGTGTCTGTCTCACCTTTCTGGGACCTGCGTGTTTCCATTGGCAATCTCATTGGAAAACTTGCTAAAAGGGCATTGTACCTCTCTGTAAAATAACAAACAGGGGGGCTTGATCTCTCCATTTGCTTAGGAAACATAAGGCTTCCCAAGGCTCCTCTTCTCTTGTCCTCCAGTAAACAACTTTCCAGATCTTTCACCTTCTCCTATGTATGGCATTTCTCTGATTTCAGTAATCCCATTGTAACACAGGATGGGGCCTAACATATACTGCTCTATTAACCCCTTGCAGCAAACTGGTAACCCCATTAAGGGGGGGGGGGGGTTTACATATATAACTACAAATGTACTGTTTGCCTACATAATCAGCGGGTGGCAACAATAGGAAGTGACCGTATAGCGAGTTTTACCATGAATAAAATCCAAATACAAGTTTAGACATATTCAAGTCAGCTGCTTAATCATTAGTATGTAGAACCATTTAAGAAAATGTTTAGACATTTTTAAACTTGTGGTATTTAACCTCCATAAGACTATCAAAACCCTTTCCTGTCTTTCATTATAGGAGAGGATGTATTGTAGACAAATAGATGATCTGCTCCCCATCTGGAGGTCTTGCCCCAAGATGTTTATCACATCAAACTGGTCAACTTCAATGTAATATGTACACTATTCATCCATAATATACCTTATCTTACCCTACAATATACACAGGTATACTTCCTTGTCCCACTCTGTCACCAATCCCACAACCCTTATTTATCTCTCCCCTTATTTTTCCTTTTTTTCGCCTCTTGCATTGACAGCCCAATAATTATTTATTCTTACTCTTCTTTAATGTATAATGTATTTCAATTGTGTAAAGAATTTGGAAAAAAAAATAATTTGTATTTTTTCATTGTTACTGTATGTTGTTCTTACAAAACATTTTAAATGCTACAGTATAAAAAACATTTAATGAAATAAAAAAAAGTGAGGTGAAAGCAGACAACTTTTGTACTGAATTTTAAAGAAATCTTCAATAAAAATAAACAGCATGCATCTTTAAGTAGCATGTAGACAGGGAACAAAAACTGAAATACTGAAGTGCAGGTTATACCATGGATTAGTTTTAGCCAGCGTTTAAGGCACAGTAGGTTGCAAATCAGGAGAGGAACATTATACAGTTATAAGTCATACAGAATTCAATACATAAAAAATGGTTTTGCAGATTCTAGACAAGGGGTTGATTCAGATAGAGTGCATGGCACAGGACCATGAAGGACTGCAACATACATGATTATTTAGTGCTGAACTCTTATGTATGTAGATATTGCTACATGCTGCAAATTATAGACAAGGAAAACACCTTGTCTGGTTAATGCTTTGTTAAATTAATTGTTAAATCACGAATTTCATACTGTATGACATAAAAACATATACAACTTTGTATTCAATTTTAACAATGCATAAATTAGATTCAATGGTCTCACATCTTACATTTCCAAATCTAACTTTGCAGACTCGATCGTTTAGGTTTTACTCACATCAGAACACTAATTCTTATGCAAGGTCTCTTTTTTCACATTCTATTCTTGAATATTTCCATATCCTTTAACTATGTTTTACTGAGTAAGCAAGTCCTTTGGGTTAAGTGCAATCATATAAAAATATTGATGTTTTGTTTCTTTGATATATTGTTTTGCTTGAATTCAAATATTTAGACTGGTGTAGGTGTACTTCATATTATTCACATATGGAGTGACATGACCGGTTAATGCTCATGTAAGGGCAAAAACTCAAATTTAAGTCAATTGGGATTAAAGCCCATTTGGGTGCGTTATCCCGTAAATGGTGCTTTATGAATCTGGGGAATAGTGCTTTATACTGAAATCGATTCATGTGACCAACCTATAAAATGTCAGCAACACTTCTACTATAGATATTCATGGCCTATCAATCAACACATGCAGTATGTGCTTATATTAATTTTTAATTTATAGTAATGAGTATACTGCTTGGGACATCAAGCAAGACTAACTGCAAATTGCCAATATCTGAGCTTTAATATACATAATCGCAAAGGTATAGTTTATTGGGTAAAATAAATGTTGGTTGTGTTCTTAGTTGTTTAAATATTTATTTGATACACCCTATGATTACTAATATACAGTAATTTCCTGAAGAGTTCACCTATTAGTCTGCACATTTTCAGCATTTATGGTTTATTTATCAAACTTTCCTGGCTTAAAAATTACTGCAAAATGTTCTTGCTTGTGCTTTTATGCCAATTTTTGTCATGTATTTACAGCTGGAAGATTTTGATCAATGTAAAAGGGTTTTGGCTGCACACCACAATATAATGAATACATACAGTTTACCGGTGCTGCTGGTTCAAGGAAGTACCTGCCAGGCAAATTCCAATGTACACTGAGGAAAAAAGAGAGATCCAGCGCTCCACGGATTTCAAGATAAATGAATTTATTGTGCCACACGACGTTTCGACCAACAGGTCTTTTTCAAGTGATTAGGCATGTGGCACAATAAATTCATTTATCTTGAAATCCGTGGAGCGCTGGATCTCTCTTTTTTTCCTCAGACTTTGATCAATAACATGTTGGGTGTTTGAAATAAGATTAATTATTCTTTTTTGTGCAATCTAACTTTTTTAGGTGGCTACAGGAAAGTATGATGTTTCCAGACTGAATTAAAAAAGAGTTTGTGTGAGGAACACAGCATATAGATTTTGGGGGACTTTGAGGCATCCCTTTATATTTAAATGAAAAATTCTATGTGTTTATGGTATTCCTGTAATAGTTCTATTGTTATATCAGATAAGTGATATTTGGGCTTTTACAACGTAGTATTGTAAGGATAGTTGTGGTCTTGGCAATCACATATTTAATTACATATTTTGTGCTTGATACACAAGACCGCAAATTTGCCAGGGCGGCAAGGAAGTTTTGAGGGAACTTTTATGACCTACGTATTCTTGTACTGTTTGTTCTGTAAAGATTTTTTGTCTGATATCTTTTGTTAAAACCCCCCGTTAGCACTACTTTTTTTTTAAACTAATACTTTAATGAATTACACAATTTAAAAAATATAATGTGCCAAGATGACAATGTAAATACATGCAGTATGAAGGATTCTAATGGCTGTGACAAAGAAATGCAACTTTTTGCACTTTGTCCAATTGTCTAATTAGTATTTGACTAACTGAACATTTGTTTCTAAATAATATTCTGCATGAATCTATGGAAACCTAATAAGATCCTATTTTAAATGTGAGAATGAGGTTGTAGTATGGTCTTTAAAATAAAATATATAAGATAGCAACACCTACCTACAATTTGGCAGCATTCCAATAAGTGATTGCACATTTTGCATATGATCCAGCAAATACTGGTCAAACAATTGCTGCCCAATGTTATCTAAAATGCCTATTTTAGGCTTAGCTATCACAAAATGCCATACCATGAACGTGATCTTTTACTATGCAGCATACTGTAATTGGTGCTTCTAAGAAGCCCTAGGGAGTTAGGGGGCCCTGTCTAGTGTAGCACAGGGCTCATGTAGCACACACAGCATTGCCTCATGCAAGATAAGTATTTCTTTTGGCATTTAATGTGATAAAACTGTTTAAAATTTAATTTTTGAGCTGTCAATCAACAAGTGATAACACTATTAATATTTATCTTGGCATCTTTGAGTGACATCTCACTCCGAAGAAACGTTTCCTTGCATATATTATGCTACCTCTAGCATGATGGACTTAAATGGATTACTTGTAACATATTTGATTTATTTTGCCTGTTATTAGTTCCTTTGCTTATCAACAAGGTATTAGTGAGGTAGCAGTTTTTCTGTATAAAATTGTCAGTGAAAATGCAGAAGCTACATCCATATAATAACTTGATCAGAAGATATCAGCCCACATTGCTATGCCATAAGACACCTTACAGGCCATTCATGTAATGACCGGGAGGAGTCTAATGGTGTAGCACTACTTGGTAATATGGTCCTTCTAGTCACAAGTCCCAGTGATTTTTCACCGATATATTGGAATCTGGAAGCTATATATGGGCCTTATGGAAATATGAAATAGACACACATACTTATGACTTTCTGATAAAAGAGAACTTGGTAACTTTTAGAAGACATTAAAAAGTAATTGGGAGATTCAGGAGTATTATAATTGTTACTTTTGGCCAGTGTGACTACACAGTTTTTACATGATAACCTTCTTGAATCAAAACCAGTCTTTTCTTAAATATCCAATACGGTTTATATTAACCAATTCCATATCTTTTGAAACAAAATAATGTTTGAATTAGACAAAAAATGAGTTGAAATTTCTCAATGCTACCCAAAGAGTTGCATCGTTGTTGCACAACAAAAATGATGACTTAACTTTTAATAGTCAAAATTAAAATAAATGGCATTAGCATACGACACTATGTCATAGTGCAAAGAACCAAAAAATAAAGGTGGCTAAATAAGTTAAAAGCCAGGAAGCTGCCAAGGTGTGTGTGTCCCTTGAAAAGGTAAATACTATAAGACAGGGCTTAGGGCTCTATGCAGTAAGTGCCGAAAAGGCTTTTTTCGCCATTTTCTCGCCAAAATTGCCTTCCCGATTCAGTAAGCGGTTTGGGGCTGTTTTGCTGCCTCCGGATCTGGACGGCTTGCCATCATTGACTCAACCGTGAAATCTGCATTGTATAAAAAGCTTTTTGAGGAAAATGTCAGGCCATCTGTTAGTGAGCTAAAGCTGACACGAAAGTGTGTCATGCAACAAGACAATAATCCTAAACATACAAGCAGATCTACAAAAGAATAACTGCAGAAAAATAAATTCCACATTTTAAAATGGCCTAGTCAAAGTCCAGATCCAATCCCCATTGATATGTTGTGGCAGGACCTCAAGTGAGCTGTCCATGCAAGGAAGCCCTCAAATGTCACTTAGTTAAAGCAGTTCGGTTTTGAGGAATATCGGCTCATTCCTCCTTACAGATGTGAGAACTGACCAGCAGTTACAGGAAACATTTAGTCATTGCTGATCACACATGGATATTGAATATTGAATAATTTGTGGATAAATAAATGTTGAAGTATCATGTTTTTTTGTGATTTGTTTGTTCAGGTTATCTTTATCTATTTTTAGGACTTAGATTAAGATCTAATAACATTTTAGGCTTAAAATATGTGAAAATCCTAAGTGATTCACAAACTTTATATTGCCACTGTACTGTATGTATGGCAAGTAACAGTACAGATGTAGCCAGACTTACTTTACCCATAAATACAGTACTTCAAAATATCGAGACATGCCTCGCGTTTTCATAGGTTCAATGGTAATTGCAGCAGAATGTCTGAGCAAGCCCGGGCACGCCTCAACCAATGTTGGGCCACCTGTTCTCAAGCACAGAGCAAAATGAGAAATATATGTCGTGATTTGTTTACATTATTTTTATTACCTATACCAAGCGACCATTATGTCTATCTTAACTGTGTATTAAGTGTGGAAACCTTGACTCATGTTTAGGTTCTACTAAAAAATATTGTTTTTTTATCTGGAAGTGGTTTTAGTTCTAAAGCAGATAATAATATAACTGAAAAACTTTAAATAAAAACAAAAGAAACGAAAAACACCTAAAATGTTAAATTGACCCGGTATTCTGGATTTGGTTTTAAACAATGCTGGGGTTTTTGTTTTTGAAATTCAAGGTTCTGGCACGTTCTAATTTCATATACCTTGTTTTGCCCATCTGTACTATATATAGTGTATAATGGTTAATATATACTGTACACAGTCAAGATAACACTAGACAACCTGAAATAGGAGACAAAGCTTAAATTACATACTGTATAACATTTTATTACATTTTTCAACTTAACCCCTTAGTAGCACAAGTTGACATCCAGTAGGGACCAACTCTGCTCACAAAAGAACATACATTAGATAACTGGGATATATGCAAAGTATATTTAAATGACTCACTCCCCATACTTTCTAGTGTTGATTTCCATAAGACCTACATTGACAAGTCTAAGGCACCTTTATGAGGAAGGAGGTACTGGTGTGAGGCCGAAAAGGATGAGAGCCACAACTGCTGCTATTCAGGGCAGCAGCTCTAGTAGTGTTAGCTAAACAAGCTACTGGGTAGGCTCACTTTCCCAGTGTACTTTTGAGCTCACTACTCACAATTTTAAACCCCTCCCCCTTGCTTCCATTAAAAGCAGACCACTTCCTGGTTTCCACTTCAATGTGTCTTGTGCACAAAAAGGAGCCCACAGTAGATACCTGAGAGATAAGCTAATAGCCAGTGACAGGGGTACTACCGAGCAGCTGGTTTAGCTCACAATACTTGAGTTGCTGCCTGAAATAGCAGCTGTAGTGGTTCTGATCCTATTGGACTTGATGCCAGTACCACGGCCCTCACAAGGTGTCTTAGATTCAAGGTATCTAATGTATACATTTTTTTCAATCTCTCTCCAAAGCTAAATCTTTTGTGTGGATTTTCAGTGATAGAAAAAAAAATCCCACTGAATCTGCCCTTTTGAGACTGATCAACGGAACTTGTAAATCTTCCCCTATCTCTGATTATTACATTACTCTATGTGTTGCAGGGTACATGCAACTACACACGTGGGTTTCTTGACAAGGCTTATTTATTTAGCCTTAAAAGATATACAGCACACAAACAAAAATAGCTTTTCTTCAGCAAACAAAAGAAAAAATGGCTTTTTCTTCAGCAGACAAAACAAAACAGTTTCTCTTTAGCAGACAGTGTAAAAATAAGGCAGCTACTCTTTTCTATGCAGGAGACAGACAGTTCATAAACCATGTACTTTGCTAACAGACCTTGTATCAGTAATCTCTTCAGTAGCTTACTCCTCTCTCCTCAACAGCCAGCCCCCATGTGTCTACAGCCTGGGGTTTTTAACACACCTTGATTAGGCAGCTGGGATCCAACTAATTGTCCTGAGGTTCCCAGCTGAAGTTAACCTAGTCACTGCTGCATTGAACACAGATTTAACAAACACCTTGGGAACCAATATCTGTCTGGTGACCTCCCCTGTTTGTGTCTGCCTATTCACCCTATACAGGATATCATTTGATAGCTCAAAATGGGGGAATACTATCACCCCCTGTGCATTTAAAATTTGCTCATCAATTTTTACCACCTTGTCATACTGTACTGTCTAGCAAGGACTGGGTCTTCCCTTTGCCTCTGGCGAAAATCAGGGAGGTATAGGTCTGGTAAATCTCCAGGGCCCATATCCCCCTCCTTCTGGCCATCCCCAGTCATCACTTGTGACTTCTGGCTATAAGAATGGTCACCTTGAGACCCAGATTTCTGCAACCAGTCCTGTTTGTCAGAGCAAAGATAAGTGAGAAGAAAATAAAGTGCGCAACTACTAATTGAGTGACGTGATAATTAGTGATTAAATAAAATTACGTGACCTTGAACAGAGCGTCTGCAGCTGCGATGGAGGGGGGGCTCAGGGACCCCCTAAGCTAACAGATAAAAACAGAAAAGACACAGCGCACAACGCTCATAGTGCATTAAACAATATATTGACATAAACAATAAGGTAGGGTGAGTAATGTGCGTACATCAAAGTGATTAATCATAAGCAGTTTTGGGATAATGTTACCCAACGCCTCAGGAAACCGGAACGAGTGTCCTCACAAGGGTTGTTGTTCATCATTCCCTGATGAAGAAACCCATGGGTTTCGAAACGCGTTGGATGACTGGTCAAGAGCTCTACCTCTAACTATCACCCCACCACGCGAGCTGATCGAGTTTGAACGGCGCCATAACCAGCGATCTCCCCCGCGGTGACGTCATCGACCCGGAAGTGCTTCGAACGGAGGGGAGTGAGAGAATCCAGCCGGTGTGGAGCTTCGCTCTGGCAAAGCACTGTATAGGACAGCAGCTGACGTTTGACTCGTGCTCTGGGGAGAAAGAACTCATAGAGGCTTCCTACTTACCTTCCTACCAACAGGATCCTGCATCCGAGATATCAGCGCCACAACCCTTGTGAGGACACCCTTTACGGTTTCCTGAGGCGTTGGGTAACATTATCCCAAAACTGCTTATGATTAATCACTTTGATGTACGCACATTACTCACCCTACCTTATTGTTTATGTCAATATATTGTTTAATGCACTATGAGCGTTGTGCGCTGTGTCGTTTCTGTTTTTATCTGTTTGTCAGAGCGTTTTTGCTTCCGAGTCTTTTGAACCCGGTGTCTACTGGGAAAAAGGTCTGCTGAGAAGGGGAACAGTTTGCCAGGGTTCTACTGAGCCATAGAATGAGACTCCTCGTGAGAGACTGGAGCCATTAGGTCCGAAAAGAAAGGCCAGTCCCAGCTGAGCACAATGGGGGCAGGGAGCCAAGGAGCGACTCCTACTTCGAGGTAAGCCTCCTGACCTTTTACCTGTAGCCGGATTTTGGCCGTCGGATAGCGTTTTACATCACTGTGTATACATTCTATACTCCATGGGGAGTCAAAAGAACACACGTTAGGTGGTAACAGTTCCTGGAGGACAAGAGTTTTCCCAGAGCCCGAATCAACAAGGGCCTGGACGGTTTTTCCCCCAATCAGGACTGGAAGGAGCCAGGGCTTGTAATTTTCTCCAGTGAAGGCCGAGGCGACGGGCCTGCTGAATGAACAATCCATCAGTGGACAGTCCACATACCGGTGGCCTTGTTCTCCGCAGGCGGAACATGGAGAGGGTTCCCTCGCAGGAGGGGGCTGTGGATAGTGCTCCGCTGGACCGGATACTGGATACCAGGCATCTGGTGGGTCCTGTGGGCCACATCCTCGGAAGTTCCTCTCATTTTGCGACGAGCCGACATCAGGAAGGCAATGAGGGTCTCGGCGGGGACCAGCATTTGGACTCTGTCCTTGCTGGAACCACTGCTCCTTCCGTTGGACTTGCCGGTTGCGTATGGACGGGCCGTAGGTTCCCCGTTGTTCCGACCTCCCTCTTTGGGCATCGGCACGTGTCGGTGGAGTCGGGTCCAGGACACTCGCCTGCTGCTCAGCCCCAAGGAAGTTCTCCACGAGTCGGACCGCCAAAGCTATGGTTTCAGCAGCGTGGCGTTTCACCCACGAGCGTGCGGAAGGGGGTATTATTTGTAGAAATTGTTCCAAAACCACCTGCTCAAGAATTGCCTCCTTAGTGCACTCGTCGGGTTGTATCCAGCGCGTACACAAATCCAATAACCACTGAGCGAGGACCCGGGGTCTCATCTTAGCGGTGTACTTCATGTTCCGGAACTGCTGCCGGTAGGTCTCTGGGGTCAGACCTAAGCGATCCAGTATGGCGGCTTTTACTTGTCGGTAGTCCATTGCCCGATCTGCTGGGAGGCCCTGATATGAGGCATGGGCTTCTCCTATGAGGAGCGGGGCCAAAGCAGTTGCCCAGCGATCTGTAGCCCAGCCCTGAGCTTCCGCAACTCTTTCAAATGTCAGTAACAAAGCCTCTGGATCCTCGTTCAGAGCCATTTTCCTCAGGAGTATATGGGGTCTGCTTGCAAGTTCTGGACTGGTAGAACCCTGGAATTGGGTCAGCAGCTTGGCAATCCGCTCATCCTGTGCTGCCTGTAGTCTTTCATCTCTCTCCGCTTGCACCCGGGCCTGCTCCTGCATTACCAGTCTCTGCTGTCTGGTCTGCTCCTGCATTAACTGTCCCTGCTGTCTGGTCTGCTCGCACAGAAACTCTTTCAAAATTTCTTCCATTCTTGTGTGTGTGTGTGTGGCCCTTTTACTGCAGGAGCCTTTTGACAATCCCAGGACTTCTGAACACCATATGTTGCAGGGTACATGCAACTACACACGCGGGCTTCTTGACAAGGCTTATTTATTTAGCCTTAAAAGATATACAGCACACAAACAAAAATAGCTTTTCTTCAGCAAACAAAAGAAAAAATGGCTTTTTCTTCAGCAGACAAAACAAAACAGTTTCTCTTTAGCAGACAGTGTAAAAATAAGGCAGCTACTCTTTTCTATGCAGGAGACAGACAGTTCATAAACCATGTACTTTGCTTACAAACCTTGTATCAGTAATCTCTTCAGTAGCTTACTCCTCTCTCCTCAACAGCCAGCCCCCATGTGTCTACAGCCTGGGGTTTTTACACACCTTGATTAGGCAGCTGGGATCCAACTAATTGTCCTGAGGTTCCCAGCTGAAGTTAACCTAGTCACTGCTACATTGAACACAGATTTAACAAACACCTTGGGAACCAATATCTGTCTGGTGACCTCCCCTGTTTGTGTCTGCCTATTCACCCTATACAGGATATCATTTGATAGCTCAAATGGGGGAATACTATCACCCCCTGTGCATTTAAAATTTGCTCATCAATTTTTACCACCTTGTCATACTGTCTAGCAAGGACTGGGTTTTCCCTTTGCCTCTGGCGAAAATCAGGGAGGTATAGGTCTGGTAGATCTCCAGGGCCCATATCCCCCTCCTTCTGGCCATCCCCAGTCATCACTTGTGACTTCTGGCTATAAGAATGGTCACCTTGAGATCCAGATTTCTGCAACCAGTCCTGTTTGTCAGAGCGTTTTTGCTTCCGAGTCTTTTGAACCCGGTGTCTACTGGGAAAAAGGTCTGCTGAGAAGGGGAAAAGTTTACCAGGGTTCTCCTGAGCCATAGAATGAGACTCCTCGTGAGAGACTGGAGCTATTAGGTCCGAAAAGAAAGTCCAGTCCCGGCTGAGCACAATGGGGGCAGGGAGCCAAGGAGCGACTCCTACTTCGAGGTAAGCCTCCTGACCTTTTACCTGTAGCCGGATTTTGGCCGTCGGATAGCGTTTTACATCACCGTATATACATTCTATACTCCATGGGGAGTCAAAAGAACACACGTTAGGTGGTAACAGTTCCTGGAGGACAAGAGTTTTCCCAGAGCCCGAATCTACCAGGGCCTGGACGGTTTTTCCCCCAATCAGGACTGGAAGTAGCCAGGGCTTGTAATTTTCTCCAGTGAAGGCCGAGGCGACGGTCCTGCTGAATGAACAATCCATCAGTGGACAGTCCACATACCGGTGGCTTTGTTCTCCGCAGGCGGAACATGGAGAGGGTTCCCTCGCAGGGGGGGGCTATGGATAGTGCTCCGCTGGACCGGATACTGGATACCAGGCATCTGGTGGGTCCTGTGGGCGACATCCTCGGAAGTTCCTCTCATTTTGCGACGAGCCGACATCAGGAAGGCAATGAGGGTCTCGGCGGGGACCAGCATTTGGACTCTGTCCTTGCTGGAACGACTGCTCCTTCCGTTGGACTTGCCGGTTGCGTATGGACGGGCCGTAGGTTCCCCGTTGTTCCGACCTCCCTCTTTGGGCATCGGCACGTGTCGGTGGAGTCGGGTCCAGGACACTCGCCTGCTGCTCAGCCCCAAGGAAGTTCTGCACGAGTCGGACCGCCAAAGCTAGGGTTTCAGCAGCGTGGCGTTTCACCCATGAGCGTGCGGAAGGGGGTATTATTTGTAGAAATTGTTCCAAAACCACCTGCTCAAGAATTGCCTCCTTAGTGCACTCGTCGGGTTGTATCCAGCGCGTACACAAATCCAATAACCACTGAGCGAGGACCGGGGTCTCATCTTAGCGGTGTACTTCATGTTCCCGGAACTGCTGCCGGTAGGTCTCTGGGGTCAGACCTAAGCGATCCAGTATGGCGGCTTTTACTTGTCGGTAGTCCATTGCCTGATCTGCTGGGAGGCCCTGATATGAGGCCTGGGCTTCTCCTATGAGGAGCGGGGCCAAAGCAGTTGCCCAGCGATCTGTAGCCCAGCCCTGAGCTTCCGCAACTCTTTCAAATGTCAGTAGAAAAGCCTCTGGATCCTCGTTCGGAGCCATTTTCCTCAGGAGTATATGGGGTCTGCTTGCAAGTTCTGGACTGGTAGACCCCTGGAATTGGGTCAGCAGCTTGGCAATCCGCTCATCCTGTGCTGCCTGTAGTCTTTCATCTCTCTCCGCTTGCACCCGGGCCTGCTCCTGCATTACCAGTCCCTGCTGTCTGGTCTGCTCCTGCATTAACTGTCCCTGCTGTCTGGTCTGCTCGCACAGAAACTCTTTCAAAATTTCTTCCATTCTTGTGTGTGTGTGTGTGTGGCCCTTTTACTGCAGGAGCCTTTTGACAATCCCAGGACTTCTGAACACCATATGTTGCAGGGTACATGCAACTACACACGCGGGCTTCTTGACAAGGCTTATTTATTTAGCCATAAAAGATATACAGCACACAAACAAAAATAGCTTTTCATCAGCAAACAAAAGAAAAAATGGCTTTTCTTCAGCAGACAAAACAAAACAGTTTCTCTTTAGCAGACAGTGTAAAAATAAGGCAGCTACTCTTTTCTATGCAGGAGACAGACAATTCATAAACCATGTACTTTGCTAACAGACCTTGTATCAGTAATCTCTTCAGTAGCTTACTCCTCTCTCCTCAACAGCCAGCCCCCATGTGTCTACAGCCTGGGGTTTTTAACACACCTTGATTAGGCAGCTGGGATCCAACTAATTGTCCTCAGGTTCCCAGCTGAAGTTAACCTAGTCACTGCTGCATTGCAGGCTAAACATATGTCTGCCAGGCATATAGCTGGTGGCTTTTATTTACCCTGTCACACTATGGTAGTAAACTTTTCTATTTGCATGCAAATTTTTAACGTTAATGAAAGGATATCCTCCATTATCACTACAAAACCATATGCAAATTCTGTCAGTAATGCATGACTATCATGCATGTAACAATTTTCACAAAATAATGCTTGCTAATATTTTCCACTAATGAAAAATATTATAATTGATTTAACAACATTTCATGAATCCCCACCATAGTTTCATGGCATAGAAAAATGATTTGCCAGAAATATGAAGGTTAAGTCCAAAACCTTAATTACAATTTATATGAAATAATTTCATTTCGGCACATTGCGGATCGGGTAGACAGATTGTTGGGGGGGGGGCTGGGATTGACCCGGCGGTCTTGGTACAGGTTGGCACCAATGACAAAGTTAGAGAAAGATGAAGGGTCCTAAAAAATGATTACAGGGATCTAGGCCAAAAGCTTAAGGCAAGGACCTCCAAGGTAGTATTTTCTGAAATACTACCAGTGCCATGCGCTACCGCAGGGAGACAGTCAGAGATCAGGGAGGTTAATGCATGGCTAAGAAAGTGGTGTAGGAAGGAGGGGTTTGGGTTTTTAGAGCACTGGGACTCCTTTTCTGAGAGGTGCCATCTATATTCTAGGGACGGATTGCACCTCAATGAAGAGGGATCTTCTGTGCTAGGGGAAAGAATGCTAAAAAGGTTGGAGGAGATTTTAAACTAGGATGGAGGGGGGAGGGGAATGAAACAGATAATGAACTAAATGGAATAGATGTCACACTATGGTAGTAAACTTTTCTATTTGCATGCAAATTTTTTACGTTAATGAAAGGATATCCTCCATTATTACTACAAAACCATATGCAAATTCTGTCAGTAATGCATGACTATCATGCATGTAACATTTTTCACAAAATAATGCTTGCTAATATTTTCCACTAATGAAACATATTATAATTGATTTAACAACATTTCATGAATCTCCACCATAGTTTGATGGCATAGAAAAATGATTTGCCAGAAATATGAAGGTTAAGTCCAAAACCTTAATTACAATTTATATGAAATAATTTCATTTCGGCACATTACGGATCGGGTAGACAGATTGTTGGGGGGGGGGGGCTGGGATTGACCCGGCGGTCTTGGTACATGTTGGCACCAATGACAAAGTTAGAGAAAGATGGAGGGTCCTAAAAAATGATTACAGGGATCTAGGCCAAAAGCTTAAGGCAAGGGACCTCCAAGGTAGTATTTTCTGAAATTTTTGGAAATACTACCAGTGCCATGCATTACCGCAGGGAGACAGTCAGAGATCAGGGAGGTTAATGCATGGCTAAGAAAGTGGGGTAGGAAGGAGGGGTTTGGGTTTTTAGAGCACTGCGACTCCTTTTCTGAGAGGTGCCATCTATATTCTAGGGACGGATTGCACCTCAATGAAGAGGGATCTTCTGTGCTAGGGGGGAGAATGCCGAAAAGGTCGGAGAAGATTTTAAACTAGGATGGAGGGGGGAGGGGAATGAAACATATAATGAACTAAATGGAATAGATGAGGATACAAGGTGGTATGGAGGTAGAATGGGGGCAAGTGCAAGTTTGACAAGCAGTGAGATACCCATAGTAAATAGAGACAATACTAGAAAACTTCTAAAGACTAAACCAAGTGGGAGCAGAAAGGAAGGAGCAGATAAGATAATAGTACAGGCTGAAAAAAAACTTAAATGCATGCTTGCTAATGCAAGAAGCCTGACAGATAAAATGGGGGAGCTTGAATTAATAGCTGCAAGGGAGCAGTATGATATCATAGGCATTACTGAAACATGGTGGGATGAAACTCATGACTGGACAGTTAATTTAAAGGGGTATTCTCTTTTTCGGAAGGATCGAACAAATAGAAGGGGAGGTGGAGAATGCCTATATGTTAAACCAGATCTAAAACCTATTATAAGGGATGATGTCTATGAAGGGAATGATGAAAATGTAGAGACCTTGTGGATAGAAATTAGCAGTGGAGGTTAAAGTAAAAAGAAAATGTTTGTGGGAATATGCTATAAACCACCAAATATCTGTGAGATTGAGGAAGCTAAAATATTTTGCAAATGGAGAAGGCATCAAAACTGGGTCATGTTTGCATAATGGGGGATTTTAATTATCCAGACATAGACTGGGGCAATGAGATTAGCATTACAACAAAAGGAAACAGGTCTTTGGGGGTGCTTAAAGATAATTATATGACCCAAATTATTGAGGAACCAACCAGGAGAAGGGCAGTACTGGATTTGGTCATATCAAACAATGTAGAAGTAATAACAAATATTCAAGTCCTGGAACATTTGGGTAACAGTGATCATAAAATGGTCTCATTTGAAATAAATTATCAAAAAACAGATTACTTGGGTTCAAAAAGACTTTAAACTTTAGAAAGGCAGATTTTAATAAACTGAGGTCTAATCTAGTAGTAATACAATGGGATGATGTTTTTGCAGGGAAAAATGTAGAAGATAAATGGGCAGTCTTTAAAACATTGTTAGAAAAGCACACTTATCAGTGTATACCCTTGGGTAATAAGTATAAAAGAAATAAGTCAAAACCAATGTGGCTAAATAAACAGGTAGGGGAGGAAATGGACAAGAAGAGGAAGGCGTTTAGATTCTTTAAGTCAGAAGGGACAGAGACATCGTATCAGAATTATAAGGAATGTAACAAAAATTGCAAAAGGGCAATTAAATTAGCAAAAATGGATAATGAAAAAAGGATTGCAATAGAAAGTAAGGTCAACCCTAAAAAGTTCTTTAAGTACCTTAATAACAAAAAAATGAGAAAAGAAAATATAGGACCCTTTCAGTGTGAGATGGGTAGGCAGATTATTGGAGATACGGAAAAAGCAGAGGTATCAAACAAATTCTTTGCCTCTGTGTTTACCAGGGAAGAATCAAGTTCAATAATAGCACCACAGGAGGAAGCCACAACCTCCATATTAATGACCAATTGGTTAACTGAGGTAGAAGTTCATAAGCGACTTGAAAAAATTCAAATAAATAAGGCACCTGGCCCCGATGGCATACATCCAAGAGTTCTCAAGGAGTTAAGCTCAGTAATAGCAAAACCATAATATTTAATATTCAAGGACTCCATTTCCACAGGCTCAGTACCACAAGATTGGCGTAAAGCAGATGTGGTGCCTATATTTCAAAAGGGAGCTAGGTCACACCCGGGAAATTACAGACCTGTAAGCCTGACTTCAATAGTAGGGAAACTATTTGAAGGTTTAATACGGGATAATATTCAGGAATACCTAATGGAAAACAAAATTATTAGTAATAGTCAGCATGGATTTACGAAGGATAAATCTTGCCAAACTAACCTTATTTGTTTCTTTGAGGAGGTAAGTAGGAATTTAGACCAGGGTAATGCAGTTGATGTGGTCTACTTAGATTTTGCAAAGGCTTTTGATACGGTTTCACACAAGAGGTTGGTGTACAAAATAAAGAAAATTGGACTCAGTAATAATATATGCATCTGGATTGAAAACTGGTTAAAGGACAGACAACAGAGGGTTGTCATAAATGGAACTTTTTCAGGTTGGGCTAAAGTCGTGCGTGGAGTACCTCAAGGATCGGTACTGGGAACCCTGCTTTTTAACTTGTTTATTAATGACCTTGAGGTTGGGATCGAGAGCAAAGTCTCCATCTTTGCAGATGATACTAAATTGTGTAAGGTAATAGAATCAGAGCAGGATGTAATTTCTCTTCAGAAGGACTTGGAGAGACTGGAAACGTGGGCAGGTAAATGGCAGATGAGGTTTAATACAGATAAATGTAAGGTTATGCATTTGGGTTGCAAGAATAAAAAGGCGACTTACAAATTAAATGGAGATATATTGGGGGAATCCTTGATGGAGAAGGATTTAGGAGTGCTTGTAGACAGCAGGCTTAGCAATAGTGCCCAATGTCATGCAGTAGCTGCAAAGGCAAGCAAGATCTTATCTTGCATTAAACGGGCAATGGATGGAAGGGAAGTAAACATAATTATGCCCCTTTACAAAGCATTAGTAAGACCACACCTTGAATATGGAGTACAGTACAATTTTGGGCACCAATCCTAAGAAAATACATTATGGAACTAGAGAGAGTGCAGAGAAGAGCCACCAAATTAATAAAGAAGATGGACATTCTAATTTATGAGGAGAGGCTAGCTAAATTAGATTTATTTACATTAGAAAAGAGGCGTCTAAGAGGGGATATGATAACTATATACAAATATATTCAGGGACAATACAAGGAGCTTTCAAAAGAACTATTCATCCCACGGGCAGTACAAAGGACTCGGGGCCATCCCTTAAGGTTGGAGGAAAGGAAATTTCACCAGCAACAAAGGAAAGGGTTCTTTACAGTAAGGGCAGTTAAAATGTGGAATTCATTACCCATGGAGACTGTGATGGCAGATAAAATAGATTTGTTAAAAAAAAGGTTGGACATCTTTTTAGATGGGAAAGGTATACAGGGATATACCAAATAAGTATACATGGGAAGGATGTTGATCCAGGGATTAATCCGATTGCCAATTCGTGGAGTCAGGAAGGAATTAATTTTTTCCCTTAATGGGGTTTTTTGTTTGCCTTCCTCAGGAAAATAAGTAAGTATAGATATAGAATAAAGTATCTGTCTGTCCTTCCTTGGTTCAGCCCCCAATTGTGAGACTAAGGAATTCTCACTTCCTGTCTCAGAACAGGCTATTTCACAGAGCTGTGATTAGCAGATGGGGTTTATTGCACCAGCAATTAACCAGCACACTGCTGGATTAGAGGCAAGTCTGTTAACAGGGATACGACCCTGTTATACTTAGCTGTGCATTTTATTGCCTTGTGTGCACCTGGGGAATGACCTCCATTTTGTCAGTTCTTGGATTGGGATTTATTTACTTTCTTTCTGTCTCTCTGACTATCACCATTGTTGTTGTATAACCTCAGTGATTTTTATGGGAGTGTTGTTGTTGCTATCTTGGATTCTTAGTATATTTTTTTGGCACTTACTTACACCTTCGTTAACATTTTCTATTCCATTGTGGATATTTATAGATGGTGAGCACTATAGTACTGTTAGTCCTAATAAATGTCTGTAAGGACAGAAACATTGACAGTTTATAAATAACTGTAAGCAGTGCTTTTGCATCTTGACTGATTTTTGTCTGCTATAAGTACTGTCATTCACATATAAACTTATCCCCACCATGCTGTCCATATTACTATATAGCTGTACCAGCTTTAAGATTTAATTTTATTCATCGTTGTTTAAGTCTAATTTGTTCATAGTTACATAGTTACAAAGTTACATAGTAGATGAGGTTGAAAAAAGACGTACGTCCATCAAGTTCAACCTGTGCTAAATTTAGACAACAGATACTTTATTCTATATCTATACTTACTTATTGATCCGGAGGAAGGCAAACAAAAAAACCCATTAAGGGGAAAAATTAATTCCTTCCTGACTCCAAGAATTGGCAATCGGATTAATCCCTGGATCAACATCCTTCCCATGTATACTTATTTGGTATATCCCTGTATACCTTTCCCATCTAAAAAGATGTCCAACCTTTTTTTTAACAAATCTATTTTATCTGCCATCACAGTCTCCATGGGTAATGAATTCCACATTTTAACTGCCCTTACTGTAAAGAACCCTTTCCTTTGTTGCTGGTGACATTTCCTTTCCTCCAACCTTAAGGGATGGCCCCGAGTCCTTTGTACTGCCCGTGGGATGAATAGTTCTTTTGAAAGCTCCTTGTATTGTCCCTGAATATATTTGTATATAGTTATCATATCCTCTCTTAGATGCCTCTTTTCTAATGTAAATAAATCTAATTTAGCTAGCCTCTCCTCATAAATTAGAATGTCCATCCCCTTTATTAATTTGGTGGCTCTTCTCTGCACTCTCTCTAGTTCCATAATGTATTTTCTTAGGATTGGTGCCAAAAATTGTACTGTACTCCATATTCAAGGTGTGGTCTTACTAATGCTTTGTAAAGGGGCATAATTATGTTTACTTCCCTTCCATCCATTGCCCGTTTGATGTAAGATAATATCTTGTTTGCCTTTGAAGCTACTGCATGACATTGGGCACTATTGCTAAGCCTGCTGTCTACAAGTACACCTAAATCCTTCTCCATCAAGGATTCCCCCAATATATCTCCATTTAATTTGTAAGTCGCCTTTTTATTCTTGCAACCCAAATGCATAACCTTACATTTATCTGTATTAAACCTCATCTGCCATTTACCTGCCCACGTTTCCAGTCTCTCCAAGTCCTTCTGAAGAGAAATTACACCCTGCTCTGATTCTATTACCTTACACAATTTAGTATCATCTGCAAAGATGGAGACTTTGCTCTCGATCCCAACCTCAAGGTCATTAATAAACAAGTTAAAAAGCAGGGGTCCCAGTACCGATCCTTGAGGTACTCCACGCACGACTTTAGCCCAACCTGAAAAAGTTCCATTTATGACAACCCTCTGTTGTCTGTCCTTTAACCAGTTTTCAATCCAGATGCATATATTATTACTGAGTCCAATTTTCTTTATTTTGTACACCAACCTCTTGTGTGAAACCGTATCAAAAGCCTTTGCAAAATCTAAGTAGACCACATCAACTGCATTACCCTGGTCTAAATTCCTACTTACCTCCTCAAAGAAACAAATAAGGTTAGTTTGGCAAGATCTATCCTTCATAAATCCATGCTGACTATTATTAATAATTTTGTTTTCCATTAGGTATTCCTGAATATTATCCCGTATTAAACCTTCAAATAGTTTCCCTACTATTGAAGTCAGGCTTACAGGTCTGTAATTTCCCGGGTGTGACCTAGCTCCCTTTTGAAATATAGGCACCACATCTGCTTTACGCCAATCTTGTGGTACTGAGCCTGTGTAAATAGAGTCCTTGAATATTAAATATAATGGTTTTGCTATTACTGAGCTTAACTCCTTGAGAACTCTTGGATGTATGCCATCGGGGCCAGGTGCCTTATTTACTTGAATTTTTTCAAGTCGCTTATGAACTTCTTCCTCAGTTAACCAATTGGTCATTAATATGGAGGTTGTGGCTTCCTCATGTGGTGCTATTATTGAACTTGATTCTTCCCTGGTAAACACAGAGGCAAAGAATTTGTTTGATACCTCTGCTTTTTCCTTATCTCCAATAATCTGCCTACCCATCTCACACTGAAAGGGTCCTATATTTTCTTTTCTCATTTTTTTGTTATTAAGGTACTTAAAGAACTTTTTAGGGTTGACCTTACTTTCTTTTGCAATCCTTTTTTCATTATCCATTTTTGCTAATTTAATTGCCCTTTTGCAATTTTTGTTACATTCCTTATAATTCTGATACAATGTCTCTGTCCCTTCTGACTTAAAGAATCTAAACGCCTTCCTCTTCTTGTCCATTTCCTCCCCTACCTGTTTATTTAGCCACATTGGTTTTGACTTATTTCTTTTATACTTATTACCCAAGGGTATACACTTATAAGTGTGCTTTTCTAACAATGTTTTAAAGACTGCCCATTTATCTTCTACATTTTTCCCTGCAAAAACATCATCCCATTGTATTACTACTAGATTAGACCTCAGTTTATTAAAATATGCCTTTCTAAAGTTTAAAGTCTTTGTTGAACCCAAGTAATCTTTTTTTTGATAATTTATTTCAAATGAGACCATGTTATGATCACTGTTACCCAAATGTTCCAGGACTTGAATATTTGTTATTACTTCTACATGGTTTGATATGACCAAATCCAGAACTGCCCCTCTCCTGGTTGGTTCCTCAATAATTTGGGTAATATAATTGTCTTTAAGCACCCCCAAAAACCTGTTTCCTTTTGTTGAAACGCTAATCTCATTGCCCCAGTCGATGTCTGGATAATTAAAATCCCCCATTATGCAAACATGACCCAGTTTTGATGCCTTCTCCATTTGCAAATGTATTTTAGCTTCCTCAATCTCACAGATATTTGGTGATTTATAGCATATTCCCACAAACATTTTCTTTATACTGTACTTTTACCTCCACTGCTAATTTCTATCCACAAGTTCTCTACCTTTTCATCATTCCCTTCAGAGACATCATCCCTTATAATAGGTATTAGATCTGGTTTAACATATAGACATACTCCACCTCCCCTTCTATTTGTTCGATCCTTCCGAAAAAGAGAATACCCCTTTAAATTAACTGTCCAGTCATGAGTTTCATCCCACCATGTTTCAGTAATGCATATGATATCATACTGCTCCCTTGCAGTTTTTAATTCAAGCTCCCCCATTTTATCTGTCAGGCTTCTTGCATTAGCAAGCATGCATTTAAGTTTTTTTTCAGCCTGTACTATTATCTTATCTGCTCCTTCCTTTCTGCTCCCACTTGGTTTAGTCTTTAGAAGTTTTCTAGTATTATCTCTATTTACTATGGGTATCTCACTGCTTGTCAAACTTGCACTTGCCCCCATTCTACCTCCATACCACCTTGTATCCTCATCTATTCCATTTAGTTCATTATCTGTTTCATTCCCCTCCGTCCTAGTTTAAAATCTCCTCCAACCTTTTTAGCATTCTCCCCCCTAGCACAGAAGATCCCTCTTCATTGACGTGCAATCCGTCCCTAGCATATAGATGGCACCTCTCAGAAAAGGAGTCCCAGTGCTCTAAAAACCCAAACCCCTCCTTCCTACACCACTTTCTTAGCCATGCATTAACCTCCCTGATCTCTGACTGTCTCCCTGCGGTAGCGCATGGCACTGGTAGTATTTCAGAAAATACTACCTTGGAGGTCCTTGCCTTAAGCTTTTGGCCTAGATCCCTGTAATCATTTTTTAGGACCCTTCAACTTTCTCTAACTTTGTCATTGGTGCCAACCTGTACCAAGACCGCCGGGTCAATCCCAGCCCCCCCCCCCCCCCAACAATCTGTCTACCCGATCCGCAATGTGCCAAAATGAAATTATTTCATATAACTTGTAATTAAGGTTTTGGACTTAACCTTCATATTTCTGGCAAATCATTTTTCTATGCCATGAAACTATGGTGGGAATTCATGAAATGATATTTATAATATTTTTCATTAGTGGAAAATATTAGCAAGCATTATTTTGTGAAAATTGTTACATGCATGATAGTCATGCATTACTGACAGAATTTGCATATGGTTTTGTAGTGATAATGGAGGATATCCTTTCATTAACGTTAAAAATTTGCCTGCAAATAGAAAAGTTTACTACCATAGTGTGACAGGGTAAATAAAAGCCACCAGCTATATGCCTGGCAGACATATGTTTAGCCTGCAATGCAGCAGTGACTAGGTTAACTTCAGCTGGGAACCTGAGGACAATTAGTTGGATCCCAGCTGCCTAATCAAGGTGTGTTAAAAACCCCAGGCTGTAGACACATGGGGGCTGGCTGTTGAGGAGAGAGGAGTAAGCTACTGAAGAGATTACAGATACAAGGTCTGTTAGCAAAGTACATGGTTTATGAACTGTCTGTCTCCTGCATAGAAAAGAGTAGCTGCCTTATTTTTACAATGTCTGCTAAAGAGAAACTGTTTTGTTTTGTCTGCTGAAGAAAAGCCATTTTTTCTTTTGTTTGCTGATGAAAAGCTATTTTTGTTTGTGTGCTGTACACTGGCGACACACTTTATTCGAGCTCGGCTAGTCCCACGAATTCGGGTATACCCGGGTGTATTGAGGTTTGTGACTGTTTTCTGCCCGAGTGCATTGAGTTATTTTCCAAGCAGGGATTGAAGCATTTTATTCCCGCTGGCTGCAATACTGCACAGTATATATATATAAACTGCATTACAATTCATGAATTTATGCCATCTGGTAGACACGCGAAGCATTGCAGCCTATTAAATCCTAATCATTATCATTTAACAGATCAGCCGCCCATCAGCCAGGCATGAACCCAGGCTGGGAAGGCAAATGCAACGGGGCTTGTCAGAGGTTAGGAGTGGCGCATTCCAGGTATCTGCCAGGTACATACCGGGTATTTGCTCGAATAAAGTGTGTCGGTGCAGTATATCTTTTAAGGCTAAATAAATAAGCCTTGTCAAGAAGCCCGCGTGTGTTGTTGCGTGTACCCTGCAACATATCGTGTTCAGAAGTCCTGGGATTTTCAAAAGGCTCCTGCAGTTAAAGGGCCACACACACACACACACACACACAAGAATGGAAGAAATTTTGAAAGATTTCTGTGCGAGCAGACCAGACAGCAGGGACAGTTAATGCAGGAGCAGACCAGACAGCAGGGACTGGTAATGCAGGAGCAGGCCCGGGTGCAAGCGGAGAGAGATGAAAGACTACAGGCAGCACAGGATGAGCGGATTGCCAAGCTGCTGACCCAATTCCAGGGGTCTACCAGTCCAGAACTTGATAGCAGACCCCATTAACTTCTGAGGAAAATGGCTCCGAACGAGGATCCAGAGGCTTTTTTACTGACATTTGAAAGAGTTGCGGAAGCTCAGGGCTGGGCTACAGATCGCTGGGCAACTGCTTTGGCCCCGCTCCTCATAGGAGAAGCCCAGGCCTCATATCAGGGCCTCCCAGCAGATCAGGCAATGGACTACCGACAAGTAAAAGCCGCCATACTGGATCGCTTAGGTCTGACTCCAGAGACCTACCGGCAGCAGTTCCGGAACATGAAGTACACCGCTAAGATGAGACCCCGGGTCCTCGCTCAGCGGTTATTGGATTTGTGTACACGCTGGATACAACCCGAGGGGTGCACTAAGGAGGCAATTCTTGAGCAGGTGGTTTTGGAACAATTTCTACAAATAATACCCCCTTCCGCACGCTCGTGGGTGAAACGCCACGCTGCTGAAACCATAGCTTTGGCGGTCCGACTCGTGGAGAACTTCCTTGGGGCTGAGCAGCAGGCGAGTGTCCTGGACCCGACTCCACCGACACGTGCCGACGCCCAAAGAGGGAGGTCGGATCAACAGGGAACCTACGGCCCGTCCATACGCAACCGCCAAGTCCAACGGAAGGAGCAGTCGTTCCAGCAAGGACAGAGTCCAAATGCTGGTCCCCGCCGAGACTCTCATCGCCTTCCTGATGTCGGCTCGTCGCAAAATGAGAGGAACTTCCGAGGATGTCGCCCACAGGACCCACCAGATGCCTGGTATCCAGTATCCGGTCCAGCGGAGCACTATCCACAGCCCCCTCCTGCGAGGGAACCCTCTCCATGTTCCGCCTGCAGAGAACAAGGCCACCGGTATGTGGACTGTCCACTGATGGATTGTTCATTCAGCAGGACCGCCGCCTCGGCCTTCACTGGAGAAAAATACAAGCCCTGGCTCCTTCCAGTCCTGATTGGGGGAAAAACCGTCCAGGCCCTGGTAGATTCGGGCTCTGGGAAAACTCTGGTCCTCCAGGAACTGATACCACCTAACGTGTGTTCTTTTGACTCCCCATGGAGTATAGAATGTATACACAGTGATGTAAAACGCTATCCGACGGCCAAAATCCGGCTACAGGTAAAAGGTCAGGAGGCTTACCTCGAAGTAGGAGTCGCTCCTTGGCTCCCTGCCCCCATTGTGCTCAGCCGGGACTGGCCTTTCTTTTCGGACCTAATGGCTCCAGTCTCTCACGAGGAGTCTCATTCTATGGCTCAGGAGAACCCTGGCAAACTGTTCCCCTTCTCAGCAGACCTTTTTCCCAGTAGACACCGGGTTCAAAAGACTCGGAAGCAAAAACGCTCTGACAAACAGGACTGGTTGCAGAAATCTGGGTCTCACGGTGACCATTCTTATAGCCAGAAGTCACAAGTGATGACTGGGGATGGCCAGAAGGAGGGGGATATGGGCCCTGGAGATTTACCAGACCTATACCTGCCTGATTTTCGCCAGAGGCAAAGGGAAGACCCAGTCCTTGCTAGACAGTATGACAAGGTGGTAAAAATTGATGAGCAAATTTTAAATGCACAGGGGGTGATAGTATTCCCCCATTTTGAGCTATCAAATGATATCCTGTATAGGGTGAATAGGCAGACACAAACAGGGGAGGTCACCAGACAGATATTGGTTCCCAAGGTGTTTGTTAAATCTGTGTTCACTCTAGCCCATACTGTCCCTCGGTGTGGTCACCTGGGCAGGGATAAAACATTGGACCGTATTTCATCCTGATTCTATTGGCCAGGGATGCATAGTGATATTGCTAAGTTATGTGCGGCATGTCCGGGGTGCCAGCTAACTAGTCCAAAGGGACAAAAACCAGCCCCTTTGGTTCCTCTACCCTTGGTGTCAGTTCCCTTTGAGAGGATTGGGGTAGACTTGGTAGGACCTCTAGAACCTTCTGCGAAAGGACACAGGTTTATTCTTGTAATAGGGAATTATGCAACAAGATATCCTGAGGCGTTCCCCCCTGAGAACAGCAACGGCGAAGCAAGTAGCCAACAAGTTGTTGGAACTGTTCTCACGGGTTGGACTTCCCCAGGTTATGTTGACAGACCAAGGTACAAATTTTATGGCTAAACTGATGCAGGATGTCTTAAAGTTACTAGAGGTCAAGTCTGTTCGGACATCGGTCTACCATCCACAGACTGACGGATTGGTGGAAAGATTTAACCAAACTCTAAAAGGGATGCTGAGGAAATTTGTAGATTCAGAGAAGAGAGCTTAGGATGAACTTCTCCCTTTTCTGCTGTTTGCAGTGCGGGAAGTTCCCCAAGCCTCCACGGTATTCTCTCCATTTGAACTGCTGTATAGCCGCCAACCCCGGGGTATCCTAGACCTCCTAAAGGAGTCCTGGGAGGAACAGCGGTCCCCTTCTAATAATACCCTGCAATATGTACTAGACCTTAGGAAGCGCCTAGATGTGGTCGGCCATTTTGCTAGGGAGAATCTTAGATCAGCCCAGGACAGTCAGGAAAGACATTACAATAAGAATGCTCACATGAGAGTGTTTCACCCGGGTGACCAGGTGATGTTATTGTTACCCAGTTACGAGAGTAAACTCCTGGCCAAATGGCAGGGCCCATTCGAAGTACTCCGTCGTACGGGTGATGTGGATTAAGAGATCGCTCAACCAGGGTCCAGGAAGGGTAAACAAATTTACCATGTGAACTTGCTGAAAACCTGGAAGATGCAGCGGTCTCTATTCATCCACCCGGAGGAGGAGGAAATGGACTTGGGTCCTCAGCCTCCACGGGAGAACATCTTGAGTGACGATAAAATCCCAATGGGTAAACAGTTGTCCTCTGAACAAAAAGGGGACTTGTTAGCAATAATTACACAATTCCATGATGTTTTTTCTGATTTACCAGGGCAAACTAACTTAATTTCACATGCGATCGAGAAAGCACCTGGGGTAAAAGTACGTTCCCGCCCTTATAGGTTGCCTGAAAGTCGTAGGGCTCTGGTAAAGAAGGAGGTACATAAATGTTACACTTAGGAGTGATTGAGGAATCATGCAGTGAGTGGTGTAGTCCACTAGTTATGGTCCCTAAACCCGATGGGAAGGTAAGATTTTGTGTGGACCTCCGAAAGGTCAATGCGGTATCCAAGTTTGACGCATATCCGATGCCAAGGGTGGATGAATTAATTGACGCCCTTGGTAAGGCGGAATATATATCCACGCTGGACTTGACAAAAGGATACTGGCAAATACCCTTAGAGGAGAAGTCCAAGTGCAAAACAGACTTTGCCACTCCCATGGGTTTATACCAATTTGTGACAATGCCATTTGGACTGCATGGAGCCCCAGCCACATTTCAGAGACTCATGGATAAGGTGCTGAGACCCCATAGGACTTATGCCGCAGCCTACCTAGATGACATTGTCATTTATAGTAAACACTGGCGGGCCCATCTAAATAGGCTGAAAGCGGACCTCAAATCTCTAAGAGAGGCAGGGCTCACAGCCAACCCTAAGAAATGTGCCTTGGGTAAGGCGGAAACCAAATTCTTAGGCTAGGCAGTGGGAGGTGGAAAAGTAAGGCCACTAGCCGACAAGGTAGTTGCCCTGAAAGAAGTTCCGACCCCCCAAACATCTACTATGTAACTATGTAACTATGCAAAAGCACTGCTTACAGTTATTTATAAACTGTCAATGTTTCTGTCCTTACAGACATTTATTAGAACTAACAGTACTATAGTACTCACCATCTATAAATATCCACAATGGAATAGAAAATGTTAACCAAGGTGTAAGTAAGTGCCAAAAAAATATACTAAGAATCCAAGATAGCAACAACAACACTCCCATAAAAATCACTGAGGTTATACAACAACAATGGTGATAGTCAGAGAGACAGAAAGATAGTAAATAAATCCCAATCCAAGAACTGACAAATGGAGGTCATTCCCAAGGTGCACAAAAGGCAATAAAATGCACAGCTAAGTATAACAGGGTCGTATCCCTGTTAACAGACTTGCCTCTAATCCAGCAGTATGCTTGTTAATTGCTGGTGCAATAAACCCCATCTGCTAATCACAGCTCTGTGAAATAGCCTGTTCTGAGACAGGAAGTGAGAATTCCTTAGTCTCACAATTGGGGGCTGAACCAAGGAAGGACAGACAGATTTCCTTAGCTCACATTTGGTGAGCTGACCGAGGAAAGCAGAGAAGCCTGCACACAGACACTGTTTTGAGCTGCAAAGAGACTGCACGCTGCCAGCAAGACACAGGAGACAATACTTCTAAACCTGGATCCTGGCATTGCCTTAGCACACAGGGGTTTGGACACCAGGAGAACAGAGAAGCCTTCCCCTACAGCTACAAGAAACAGATAAAACTTTCTTATGGGAATGTTTATATATCTGTTTATATGTATATAGATTTGGGCTGGTAAATAGCTTAGCTGACCACCCAGATGAGAGAGGGCTGAACTACATGAGTAGATAGTCTCCAAACGTTTTTTTTTTAAACTTATTTTCATATGTTTTGCTGTGTTAAAGGGACAGGCGCAATAAAGCCTAATTTAAGTTTCACGAGAGGGGAGAGGGAAAGGAACGAAGCACTATGTCCAGTGCTGTAAAAAACAGCCAATGAAACCACATAACACATACTAGTAATATCTAAACAAGTACCTGATACCAACCTTACAAACATTATACAATTCACCATGAAGATCGAATGGATATTATATTCTCCAAGGTTGTCATTTAATTGTTTATTGATTAATTGTTTTTATAACATTTTGTTTTTAACGTTTAGTATTATTTTATTAGTCATTTTCTTATTATTTTCATCTTTTTTGTTTTTATTCTATTGCTGTACATGGAGAGTGTTATTGTTAAGTATTAATAAAGTTTTTTCCTATTGATTTGTTCTTCCCCAGAGCCGAGTGAACTATGTTGCTAAGCAGTGGGATGCATTTTGACGCGTTCACGTCACGCGCCCGACGTGGTGATGTCACGCGCACTGTACGATCCAGGACACAGGACGAGTAGCATTAGCAGATGCTGTGGTTAGTTACACAGATGCTGTGCTCTCCCCTAGTGATCCTGTACGCAGTGACGTCACGCGCCTTTTGCGGCTATGCACCGCTACTGCAGTGACTGACGGGATGACGCCGCAGGTCGCGGGGTCAGCGCCCGTGACACGTGACGCACCCGGAAGTCACTACAACTGGTCCACGAGGCTCGGGGGTAAGTATAAATCACACTCTTTTTAGAACTTGTATATTCACCTTGATAAAGGACTGTCTAAGTCCGAAACGCGTTGGTGTGTTTTGTAATCGATTTTTGATCCATTAAATAGCTTTATTATTGGGAACGTACACCCTGTGGTTTCATTGGCTGTTTTTTACAGCACTGGACATAGTGCTTCGTTCCTTTCCCTCTCCCCTCTCTGTGAAGATTCTGAAAACGGATGCACATTCAACCTGGAGGTGCTGGATCATCCAAAGGGACTTACTGCTCATCGTGGAATCTGCTTTCCCAAGTGAGTCCGTTCCAGCTTTACCTCAACCATATTCCAGGGATCAACAATTGGTAACTATCCTTACCTCAGCGCATTGTGGGATAGCTTATTACCTGATCCAACAGGACATTTGAATATTTACAGGTTGTTTTCCTATCAATTGCTCATTGTTACATACTACAGATTTGTCTTTGGAGCATCACACATTTTTTCTATTGTTACAGTTCATTTGTGAGATAGCTCAGACATACCGTAGTTTTATTTCCACCACACCACAAAGGGTACGTTTTTCCCATTAGCTTTTTGTAGATTTTGTTCTTTGCAACATTGTTTGATACTTACTACAAAATGGATCTAAACATCACTGAGAGTGAATATGAGACTGATACCGACAATCCTGTGCAATTTGCTTTTAATTGCTCTGATAATTCCCACAGAGCTAAAAAAGCTCAACAAGTCTTCGAGAATACACTTGAATTAGATTGTGAAGATGCGTCAGATTTGAAGATACATTTTGCTAGACTAGAAAAAATATTATCAACGAAAATTAGACTATGGTGGGATATTATTTCACTGCAAAACTACACTACAACACAAAGAATCCCAAGGGGCTTACGCATAAAAAAGTCACCTACATTTGGGTTTATAAATCAAGAATTCGAGACCAAATGGAAGGAGGCACTCAATTTATGCTCTTTTACCCTAATTGACTAATTATTAAAGCCAAAACAAAAGAAAAATCCACCATAGATGAAGAAATTATATCCCTCCAAAAAAATCTACGTCAGTACAAAGACATGGATGGGTTTGATGAGTTAGATCTTGTCTTATCAAATAATACTAAAACTATGGAAAAGGAACTTATGGCCAAAAAACAATCAAAATTTGAAAGGGACAAACAGGATTACGCCCGAAATCAGGTTTATGTTTGGCAAAGGGTTCCCAACTTTAAGAACTTTAATTCCTCTACTCCCCACAAATCTAATAAACCAAAAGGCCAACAAAAGAAATCCATACTAAAAAAGAACATATCTTTCTCACAGTCAGCAAGTGCAGAATCTGAGGGGTCAAAAACTGAACTGTTCCCCAGACCAATGGCATCTAATAACAAAGAAAGCACTGGTTATTACAATGGGGGTGATAGACAAAGAGATAGAGGTGAATCATCTCAACAGATGAACCAAAGGGAGTCTGAATACACTGGCGACACACTTTATTCGAGCTCGGCTAGTCCCACGAATTCGGGTATACCCGGGTGTATTGAGGTTTGTGACTGTTTTCTGCCCGAGTGCATTGAGTTATTTTCCAAGCAGGGATTGAAGCATTTTATTTCCGCTGGCTGCAATACTGCACAGTATATATATATAAACTGCATTACAATTCATGAATTTATGCCATCTGGTAGACACGCGAAGCATTGCAGCCTATTAAATCCTAATCATTATCATTTAACAGATCAGCCGCCCATCAGCCAGGCATGAACCCAGGCTGGGAAGGCAAATGCAACGGGGCTTGTCAGAGGTTAGGAGTGGCGCATTCCAGGTATCTGCCAGGTACATACCGGGTATTTGCTCGAATAAAGTGTGTCGGTGCAGTATATCTTTTAAGGCTAAATAAATAAGCCTTGTCAAGAAGCCCGCGTGTGTTGTTGCGTGTACCCTGCAACATATCGTGTTCAGAAGTCCTGGGATTTTCAAAAGGCTCCTGCAGTTAAAGGGCCACACACACACACACACACACACAAGAATGGAAGAAATTTTGAAAGATTTCTGTGCGAGCAGACCAGACAGCAGGGACAGTTAATGCAGGAGCAGACCAGACAGCAGGGACTGGTAATGCAGGAGCAGGCCCGGGTGCAAGCGGAGAGAGATGAAAGACTACAGGCAGCACAGGATGAGCGGATTGCCAAGCTGCTGACCCAATTCCAGGGGTCTACCAGTCCAGAACTTGATAGCAGACCCCATTAACTTCTGAGGAAAATGGCTCCGAACGAGGATCCAGAGGCTTTTTTACTGACATTTGAAAGAGTTGCGGAAGCTCAGGGCTGGGCTACAGATCGCTGGGCAACTGCTTTGGCCCCGCTCCTCATAGGAGAAGCCCAGGCCTCATATCAGGGCCTCCCAGCAGATCAGGCAATGGACTACCGACAAGTAAAAGCCGCCATACTGGATCGCTTAGGTCTGACTCCAGAGACCTACCGGCAGCAGTTCCGGAACATGAAGTACACCGCTAAGATGAGACCCCGGTCCTCGCTCAGCGGTTATTGGATTTGTGTACACGCTGGATACAACCCGAGGGGTGCACTAAGGAGGCAATTCTTGAGCAGGTGGTTTTGGAACAATTTCTACAAATAATACCCCCTTCCGCACGCTCGTGGGTGAAACGCCACGCTGCTGAAACCATAGCTTTGGCGGTCCGACTCGTGGAGAACTTCCTTGGGGCTGAGCAGCAGGCGAGTGTCCTGGACCCGACTCCACCGACACGTGCCGACGCCCAAAGAGGGAGGTCGGATCAACAGGGAACCTACGGCCCGTCCATACGCAACCGCCAAGTCCAACGGAAGGAGCAGTCGTTCCAGCAAGGACAGAGTCCAAATGCTGGTCCCCGCCGAGACTCTCATCGCCTTCCTGATGTCGGCTCGTCGCAAAATGAGAGGAACTTCCGAGGATGTCGCCCACAGGACCCACCAGATGCCTGGTATCCAGTATCCGGTCCAGCGGAGCACTATCCACAGCCCCCTCCTGCGAGGGAACCCTCTCCATGTTCCGCCTGCAGAGAACAAGGCCACCGGTATGTGGACTGTCCACTGATGGATTGTTCATTCAGCAGGACCGCCGCCTCGGCCTTCACTGGAGAAAAATACAAGCCCTGGCTCCTTCCAGTCCTGATTGGGGGAAAAACCGTCCAGGCCCTGGTAGATTCGGGCTCTGGGAAAACTCTGGTCCTCCAGGAACTGATACCACCTAACGTGTGTTCTTTTGACTCCCCATGGAGTATAGAATGTATACACAGTGATGTAAAACGCTATCCGACGGCCAAAATCCGGCTACAGGTAAAAGGTCAGGAGGCTTACCTCGAAGTAGGAGTCGCTCCTTGGCTCCCTGCCCCCATTGTGCTCAGCCGGGACTGGCCTTTCTTTTCGGACCTAATGGCTCCAGTCTCTCACGAGGAGTCTCATTCTATGGCTCAGGAGAACCCTGGCAAACTGTTCCCCTTCTCAGCAGACCTTTTTCCCAGTAGACACCGGGTTCAAAAGACTCGGAAGCAAAAACGCTCTGACAAACAGGACTGGTTGCAGAAATCTGGGTCTCACGGTGACCATTCTTATAGCCAGAAGTCACAAGTGATGACTGGGGATGGCCAGAAGGAGGGGGATATGGGCCCTGGAGATTTACCAGACCTATACCTGCCTGATTTTCGCCAGAGGCAAAGGGAAGACCCAGTCCTTGCTAGACAGTATGACAAGGTGGTAAAAATTGATGAGCAAATTTTAAATGCACAGGGGGTGATAGTATTCCCCCATTTTGAGCTATCAAATGATATCCTGTATAGGGTGAATAGGCAGACACAAACAGGGGAGGTCACCAGACAGATATTGGTTCCCAAGGTGTTTGTTAAATCTGTGTTCACTCTAGCCCATACTGTCCCTCGGTGTGGTCACCTGGGCAGGGATAAAACATTGGACCGTATTTCATCCTGATTCTATTGGCCAGGGATGCATAGTGATATTGCTAAGTTATGTGCGGCATGTCCGGGGTGCCAGCTAACTAGTCCAAAGGGACAAAAACCAGCCCCTTTGGTTCCTCTACCCTTGGTGTCAGTTCCCTTTGAGAGGATTGGGGTAGACTTGGTAGGACCTCTAGAACCTTCTGCGAAAGGACACAGGTTTATTCTTGTAATAGGGAATTATGCAACAAGATATCCTGAGGCGTTCCCCCCTGAGAACAGCAACGGCGAAGCAAGTAGCCAACAAGTTGTTGGAACTGTTCTCACGGGTTGGACTTCCCCAGGTTATGTTGACAGACCAAGGTACAAATTTTATGGCTAAACTGATGCAGGATGTCTTAAAGTTACTAGAGGTCAAGTCTGTTCGGACATCGGTCTACCATCCACAGACTGACGGATTGGTGGAAAGATTTAACCAAACTCTAAAAGGGATGCTGAGGAAATTTGTAGATTCAGAGAAGAGAGCTTAGGATGAACTTCTCCCTTTTCTGCTGTTTGCAGTGCGGGAAGTTCCCCAAGCCTCCACGGTATTCTCTCCATTTGAACTGCTGTATAGCCGCCAACCCCGGGGTATCCTAGACCTCCTAAAGGAGTCCTGGGAGGAACAGCGGTCCCCTTCTAATAATACCCTGCAATATGTACTAGACCTTAGGAAGCGCCTAGATGTGGTCGGCCATTTTGCTAGGGAGAATCTTAGATCAGCCCAGGACAGTCAGGAAAGACATTACAATAAGAATGCTCACATGAGAGTGTTTCACCCGGGTGACCAGGTGATGTTATTGTTACCCAGTTACGAGAGTAAACTCCTGGCCAAATGGCAGGGCCCATTCGAAGTACTCCGTCGTACGGGTGATGTGGATTAAGAGATCGCTCAACCAGGGTCCAGGAAGGGTAAACAAATTTACCATGTGAACTTGCTGAAAACCTGGAAGATGCAGCGGTCTCTATTCATCCACCCGGAGGAGGAGGAAATGGACTTGGGTCCTCAGCCTCCACGGGAGAACATCTTGAGTGACGATAAAATCCCAATGGGTAAACAGTTGTCCTCTGAACAAAAAGGGGACTTGTTAGCAATAATTACACAATTCCATGATGTTTTTTCTGATTTACCAGGGCAAACTAACTTAATTTCACATGCGATCGAGAAAGCACCTGGGGTAAAAGTACGTTCCCGCCCTTATAGGTTGCCTGAAAGTCGTAGGGCTCTGGTAAAGAAGGAGGTACATAAATGTTACACTTAGGAGTGATTGAGGAATCATGCAGTGAGTGGTGTAGTCCACTAGTTATGGTCCCTAAACCCGATGGGAAGGTAAGATTTTGTGTGGACCTCCGAAAGGTCAATGCGGTATCCAAGTTTGACGCATATCCGATGCCAAGGGTGGATGAATTAATTGACGCCCTTGGTAAGGCGGAATATATATCCACGCTGGACTTGACAAAAGGATACTGGCAAATACCCTTAGAGGAGAAGTCCAAGTGCAAAACAGACTTTGCCACTCCCATGGGTTTATACCAATTTGTGACAATGCCATTTGGACTGCATGGAGCCCCAGCCACATTTCAGAGACTCATGGATAAGGTGCTGAGACCCCATAGGACTTATGCCGCAGCCTACCTAGATGACATTGTCATTTATAGTAAACACTGGCGGGCCCATCTAAATAGGCTGAAAGCGGACCTCAAATCTCTAAGAGAGGCAGGGCTCACAGCCAACCCTAAGAAATGTGCCTTGGGTAAGGCGGAAACCAAATTCTTAGGCTAGGCAGTGGGAGGTGGAAAAGTAAGGCCACTAGCCGACAAGGTAGTTGCCCTGAAAGAAGTTCCGACCCCCCAAACATCTACTATGTAACTATGTAACTATGCAAAAGCACTGCTTACAGTTATTTATAAACTGTCAATGTTTCTGTCCTTACAGACATTTATTAGAACTAACAGTACTATAGTACTCACCATCTATAAATATCCACAATGGAATAGAAAATGTTAACCAAGGTGTAAGTAAGTGCCAAAAAAATATACTAAGAATCCAAGATAGCAACAACAACACTCCCATAAAAATCACTGAGGTTATACAACAACAATGGTGATAGTCAGAGAGACAGAAAGATAGTAAATAAATCCCAATCCAAGAACTGACAAATGGAGGTCATTCCCAAGGTGCACAAAAGGCAATAAAATGCACAGCTAAGTATAACAGGGTCGTATCCCTGTTAACAGACTTGCCTCTAATCCAGCAGTATGCTTGTTAATTGCTGGTGCAATAAACCCCATCTGCTAATCACAGCTCTGTGAAATAGCCTGTTCTGAGACAGGAAGTGAGAATTCCTTAGTCTCACAATTGGGGGCTGAACCAAGGAAGGACAGACAGATTTCCTTAGCTCACATTTGGTGAGCTGACCGAGGAAAGCAGAGAAGCCTGCACACAGACACTGTTTTGAGCTGCAAAGAGACTGCACGCTGCCAGCAAGACACAGGAGACAATACTTCTAAACCTGGATCCTGGCATTGCCTTAGCACACAGGGGTTTGGACACCAGGAGAACAGAGAAGCCTTCCCCTACAGCTACAAGAAACAGATAAAACTTTCTTATGGGAATGTTTATATATCTGTTTATATGTATATAGATTTGGGCTGGTAAATAGCTTAGCTGACCACCCAGATGAGAGAGGGCTGAACTACATGAGTAGATAGTCTCCAAACGTTTTTTTTTTAAACTTATTTTCATATGTTTTGCTGTGTTAAAGGGACAGGCGCAATAAAGCCTAATTTAAGTTTCACAGAGAGGGGAGAGGGAAAGGAACGAAGCACTATGTCCAGTGCTGTAAAAAACAGCCAATGAAACCACATAACACATACTAGTAATATCTAAACAAGTACCTGATACCAACCTTACAAACATTATACAATTCACCATGAAGATCGAATGGATATTATATTCTCCAAGGTTGTCATTTAATTGTTTATTGATTAATTGTTTTTATAACATTTTGTTTTTAACGTTTAGTATTATTTTATTAGTCATTTTCTTATTATTTTCATCTTTTTTGTTTTTATTCTATTGCTGTACATGGAGAGTGTTATTGTTAAGTATTAATAAAGTTTTTTCCTATTGATTTGTTCTTCCCCAGAGCCGAGTGAACTATGTTGCTAAGCAGTGGGATGCATTTTGACGCGTTCACGTCACGCGCCCGACGTGGTGATGTCACGCGCACTGTATGATCCAGGACACAGGACGAGTAGCATTAGCAGATGCTGTGGTTAGTTACACAGATGCTGTGCTCTCCCCTAGTGATCCTGTACGCAGTGACGTCACGCGCCTTTTGCGGCTATGCACCGCTACTGCAGTGACTGACGGGATGACGCCGCAGGTCGCGGGGTCAGCGCCCGTGACACGTGACGCACCCGGAAGTCACTACAACTGGTCCACGAGGCTCGGGGGTAAGTATAAATCACACTCTTTTTAGAACTTGTATATTCACCTTGATAAAGGACTGTCTAAGTCCGAAACGCGTTGGTGTGTTTTGTAATCGATTTTTGATCCATTAAATAGCTTTATTATTGGGAACGTACACCCTGTGGTTTCATTGGCTGTTTTTTACAGCACTGGACATAGTGCTTCGTTCCTTTCCCTCTCCCCTCTCTGTGAAGATTCTGAAAACGGATGCACATTCAACCTGGAGGTGCTGGATCATCCAAAGGGACTTACTGCTCATCGTGGAATCTGCTTTCCCAAGTGAGTCCGTTCCAGCTTTACCTCAACCATATTCCAGGGATCAACAATTGGTAACTATCCTTACCTCAGCGCATTGTGGGATAGCTTATTACCTGATCCAACAGGACATTTGAATATTTACAGGTTGTTTTCCTATCAATTGCTCATTGTTACATACTACAGATTTGTCTTTGGAGCATCACACATTTTTTCTATTGTTACAGTTCATTTGTGAGATAGCTCAGACATACCGTAGTTTTATTTCCACCACACCACAAAGGGTACGTTTTTCCCATTAGCTTTTTGTAGATTTTGTTCTTTGCAACATTGTTTGATACTTACTACAAAATGGATCTAAACATCACTGAGAGTGAATATGAGACTGATACCGACAATCCTGTGCAATTTGCTTTTAATTGCTCTGATAATTCCCACAGAGCTAAAAAAGCTCAACAAGTCTTCGAGAATACACTTGAATTAGATTGTGAAGATGCGTCAGATTTGAAGATACATTTTGCTAGACTAGAAAAAATATTATCAACGAAAATTAGACTATGGTGGGATATTATTTCACTGCAAAACTACACTACAACACAAAGAATCCCAAGGGGCTTACGCATAAAAAAGTCACCTACATTTGGGTTTATAAATCAAGAATTCGAGACCAAATGGAAGGAGGCACTCAATTTATGCTCTTTTACCCTAATTGACTAATTATTAAAGCCAAAACAAAAGAAAAATCCACCATAGATGAAGAAATTATATCCCTCCAAAAAAATCTACGTCAGTACAAAGACATGGATGGGTTTGATGAGTTAGATCTTGTCTTATCAAATAATACTAAAACTATGGAAAAGGAACTTATGGCCAAAAAACAATCAAAATTTGAAAGGGACAAACAGGATTACGCCCGAAATCAGGTTTATGTTTGGCAAAGGGTTCCCAACTTTAAGAACTTTAATTCCTCTACTCCCCACAAATCTAATAAACCAAAAGGCCAACAAAAGAAATCCATACTAAAAAAGAACATATCTTTCTCACAGTCAGCAAGTGCAGAATCTGAGGGGTCAAAAACTGAACTGTTCCCCAGACCAATGGCATCTAATAACAAAGAAAGCACTGGTTATTACAATGGGGGTGATAGACAAAGAGATAGAGGTGAATCATCTCAACAGATGAACCAAAGGGAGTCTGAATACACTGGCGACACACTTTATTCGAGCTCGGCTAGTCCCACGAATTCGGGTATACCCGGGTGTATTGAGGTTTGTGACTGTTTTCTGCCCGAGTGCATTGAGGTATTTTCCATGCAGGGATTGAAGCATTTTATTCCCGCTGGCTGCAATACTGCACAGTATATATATATATACTGCATTACAATTCATGAATTTATGCCATCTGGTAGACACGCGAAGCATTGCAGCCTATTAAATCCTAATCATTATCATTTAACAAATCAGCCGCCCGTAAGCCAGGCATGAACCCAGGCTGGGAAGGCAAATGCAACGGGGCTTGTCAGAGGTTAGGAGCGGCGCATTCCAGGTATCTGCCAGGTACATACTGGGTATTTGCTCGAATAAAGTGTGTCGGTGCAGTATGAATCTAGAACCTTCTTCGGGTCAAAAAACAGGGTCACTACAGACGAACAAGGAGGGGCCAAAAAAGGAAACATAAAAAATCCTCAGAAGAGGAAAAAGAACTTTTAATTGAAAATACAGGAATAATCAACCTTTCTGATTTTACTCTGAAACAAGATGAGTTATCAGTTCTGGACAAAGGTTTGAAGTTTGCCCCCAGTAATGACTTTAAACTGTTTGATACTATAATCGACCTTCACAAGTACATCCGCAAATTAACATTGAAAAGATTTTACCATCAAAAAAATTCTACTGCTGTCATTGATAATGTGGTTTTACCAATTGTTGATGAATATAGTGCTAAGAATAAGTCTCTAAGCTTTCATGAGAATTGTTGTATACAGGATATGAGAGACCTAATTAATGAAAATGTGGATGATTCAGATGTTCCGTCCACTTTTCTAGGTAGACGTTCTTCAGGATTCAAAAATAAATCCGTGTTTTATCCTTTGCATATGAAGGGCAATTGCCTAAATACATTTGAGCAACTCATTGAACGTGACCTATCTCTCTTAGCTAAGGGCTACTCTTTTTCAATTATGCCTCTGCATCATAAGTTAGATAATCTTACTCAAGGTGAAAGATTGGCAATTAATGCATTGAGGGCCAACAACTCTCTGGTTATCAAGGGGGCAGACAAGGGAGGGGCAATTGTTGTACTTAATAAATCAGATTATAGGACAGAGGCACTTCGCCAATTAAATGATAATACCTCCTACATTCAGTTACGAGGAGATCCTACAGCAATGTACATTAAGGAACTTAGGACCCTCCTTGACGAAGGTTCCATTCTTGGCGCCCTAGATGCCAGTGAGTTGGAATTCTTGTTCCGTCCGTATCCCATTATCCCCATTTTTCACCATCTCCCAAAGATCCACAAAACATTGGTCTCCCCCCCAGGGAGGCCGATTGTTTCTAGTATTGGATCTTTGGGAGATGGTGTTTCAAAATATGTTGATCATTTTTTGCAATCAATTGTACAACAGTTACCATCATACATTAAAGATAGTGGGGACCTCATGGTTCAACTCAACTCCATCAGATGGGAAACAAATTTTATCTGGTTAAGTCTGGACATTACGTCTCTCTACACAGTGATAGCACATGATCATGGGTTGGCAGCTGTCAGGTTTTATTTACAGCAATCAGATCTTTCACCAGCACAGAGCACATTCATTCTCAATGCTATTCAATTTTTATTAACTCACAATTATTTTATGTTCGACGGGGATTTTTATCTCCAAACGCGTGGTACCGCGATGGGCACCAGTTTTGCCGCCTCCTACGCAAACCTATTCCTAGGTTGGTGGGAGGCGGTCCATGTGTTTGGAGATAGAAATCCTTTTAGACACTTTATCACATTTTACAGGCGTTATATTGACGACCTTATCTTTATTTGGAATGGGGACGAGCACTCTCTCACTTTATTCACTGAATATCTCAATAAAAATTAATTTAATTTAAATTTCACCACTAATCACAATCTTTATCACATTCACTTTTTAGATTTGTTACTCTCCGTTGATATGCACAAAAACATTATCACAACGGTGTATCGCAAAACAAACTCACGAAACACATTTTTGCGTGCTGACAGCTGCCATCCCAAAACTCTGATCAAAGCAATACCAAAGAGTCAACTCATCAGGTTGAGAAGAATTTGTACTAATCATGATGACTTCATCAAACAATCCCATGATCTGATGGGGAGGTTTGAAGCCAGGGGTTACCTGAGAAAGGATCTTATGAAAGCACTTACAGAGGTTGCTAATATGGAAAGATCCAATTTATTGGACAGGGTCCATAAGAGATCTAATACATATCCGAACTCCCCGTTTTTGGTTATACAACATAATAACCAAGCAAATCAGATCAAAGCGATAGTCAAGAAACACTGGGGGGTCTTAGCAGCAGATCCGATGTTACACTCCATCTATGAGGAGGGACCACGAATAGTCTTCAAGAAAGCTAAAACAATTGCCAATCATGTTTCTAGTAGCCTATTTGTATCCACCAAGACCCCAACAGTTAAATTACCCAAGGGCAGTTTTGTTTGCTCAAAGTGTAAAATATGCAAACATATGAATAGCAAGGCAGAATTTTTCTCTAAACAAACAGGGAAAAAATATTACGTAAATTCATTCATCAATTGTGATACTACGTATGTGGTGTACCTGTTAAGCTGCGGTTGCGGCAAGCAGTATATAGGAAGGACAATAAGAAATCTCAAGGTTCGTATCCTTGAACACATAAGGTTGATTATTAAGAAGGATACCAACCATCCTGTATCCCAACATTTTAGTAATTGTAGCATGGGTGATTCCAAAAATATGTCCTTCTTGGGCATTGAGCATGTGCCGAATCCAATCAGAGGAGGCAACAGATTGAGTATCTTGAATAGAAGAGAGCTCTATTGGATATTTACTTTACAAACCCGTATCCCTAATGGTCTGAATTCAGACTGGGATATAGGTTCTCTCCTATTCGATACTTAAGTTCTGTTGACCTACCAGTGTTGAACCCTTCTTTGAATATATTTTGTATAAAAGTTTGTCAATAAGCTATTGCACAAATTGTATTGTTTCGTTGGTTGCAAACCTGGGATAGCATAATTATCTATATATCATAAGGTTTATACATTTAATGATCACATTTTTATGTGTATATTGAAATAATCATTCGCTATGAGAACATGTTTGCAATTCCAAGTTCAGTCTCTTTTCCTCATAGGTTCAGAACTTGTTTGTACCATAATAATATTAGGTTGTTTATGTTAACACATACTAGTAATATCTAAACAAGTACCTGATACCAACCTTACAAACATTATACAATTCACCATGAAGATCGAATGGATATTATATTCTCCAAGGTTGTCATTTAATTGTTTATTGATTAATTGTTTTTATAACATTTTGTTTTTAACGTTTAGTATTATTTTATTAGTCATTTTCTTATTATTTTCATCTTTTTTGTTTTTATTCTATTGCTGTACATGGAGAGTGTTATTGTTAAGTGTTAATAAAGTTTTTTCCTATTGATTTGTTCTTCCCCAGAGCCGAGTGAACTATGTTGCTAAGCAGTGGGATGCATTTTGACGCGTTCACGTCACGCGCCCGACGTGGTGACGTCACGCGCACTGTACGATCCAGGACACAGGACGAGTAGCATTAGCAGATGCTGTGGTTAGTTACTGTGCTGTGCTCTCCCCTAGTGATCCTGTACGCAGTGACGTCACGCGCCTTTTGCGGCTATGCACCGCTACTGCAGTGGCTGACGGGATGACGCCGCAGGTCGCGGGGTCAGCGCCCGTGACACGTGACGCACCCGGAAGTCACTACAACTGGTCCACGAGGCCCGGGGGTAAGTATAAATCACACTCTTTTTAGAACTTGTATATTCACCTTGATAAAGGACTGTCTAAGTCCGAAACGCGTTGGTGTGTTTTGTAATCGATTTTTGATCCATTAAATAGCTTTATTATTGGGAACGTACACCCTGTGGTTTCATTGGCTGTTTTTTACAGCACTGGACATAGTGCTTCGTTCCTTTCCCTCTCCCCTCTCTGTGAAGATTCTGAAAACGGATGCACATTCAACCTGGAGGTGCTGGATCATCCAAAGGGACTTACTGCTCATCGTGGAATCTGCTTTCCCAAGTGAGTCCGTTCCAGCTTTACCTCAATCATATTCCAGGGATCAACAATTGGTAACTATCCTTACCTCAGCGCATTGTGGGATAGCTTATTACCTGATCCAACAGGACATTTGAATATTTACAGGTTGTTTTCCTATCAATTGCTCATTGTTACATACTACAGATTTGTCTTTGGAGCATCACACATTTTTTCTATTTTTCTATAATTTAAGTTTCACTTTAAACAGTCTCCATTGCGTACCTCTGCACACGTCCTCTTACACTAAGTAATATATGTACAGATGTAGCAGATGTTTTTGCACCATTAACATGAGTGAACTCATAAAAGAACGCAGTAAATAACATGCGTGTTATCTCCTTAACCTTTAGTTTAATTAGCACTACTATTAAATAATGCACCGACGTTAACACAACAGATTGTGTTAACTAGAGCAGTATGTCTTCTATATCTATAGAATAATGTGAACAATCTTTTTACAGAATATATGCATATCCCTCCATACAGTACCTTCCTTTTTTGATTATGCCAATCATATCTCTCTTTGAATATGTATTTTACCTCGTCATTAATCACACTTTTATTTTTGGTATTGTCAACATATCTTTATTATTATTATTATTGTTTTATCCTTTGAATTTTGACGTATTCTGTTATATTCTTTAAATTGTTCAAATTTAAATAAAGAACTGGTAAAAAATAAAATGAGAGCATTTTGTCTATATCAAATGATTCCATATACTTATTTGTTGCTGTTGTAATACAATATGGGTGTTACATAGTACTCTGATTTAAAGAAGATTATGCACTTTATTAGGTTCAGTCTTTGGCCCAGATTCATTAGGCTCCATTAAACTATTGAATGGGAAATTAGCACCCATTCGTCAGAACGTTTTTTTCACTCAAGCAAATAACATTACGTTAACAAGGTTTTTAACAGTCTTTGGGCCGGATTCATCACATTTCGATAAAGTGGAGATATTCTCAAATTGTTAAAACATTTTTTAGAGTGTGTTAACAACAAAAGAATAAGTAGTGGTTCATCAATTTTTCACTATACTAAATAAGGTGCAAAGTTTACTTATATTGTCGATAAAGTTCCTGAGAATGGTAAAATAGAGACAAAGTCGCGGACCTCTCTGCGAAGTTTAAATGTTCCGATCAAGTGACGCGGGAGATTTAAACAATGCAGGTAGATACCGGCACCCCATACTGTAACTCGGGAAGCAGGGTGTCCCCGAGGCTGAAAGAAATGTAGTTCAGCTCCGGAGACCACCTGCTTCAATACTGTGTTATTAAAATAAAATAAAAGCAGCGTGATCGCCTGTTAGAAGCGGACAGGTCTGTTTAGCTCCAGCCTGGAGTAGGTGATAAAAAAGTGGAGATAATACAAGTATACAGATGCAGCGTCCATTATTATAACAAATCACGGTGCCGTTTTCGTGTGCGCTGCTGTACACCACACGCGGCATGAACGCGGCCAGAACACTAAAATGCCATTTTATGTACTCGTCTGCAGTTGCGTCTTAAGGTGGTACGATTGGAAGAAATCCTGCGCCATGACATGGGTATTCCGAGGTATACACCGCGTGATTTGTTGAAATAATGTCTGCTGCATCTGTAAATAGCTGCGGGGGCTCCAGGCGACATCAGTGACAGGTTGCCACCATCTTTGTGTCCGTGCATGCGCAGAGGCTCGCGCATGCGCAAAGCGACACGGCAGCCATCTTGAGGTTGGCAATAGGCCCGCGCATGCACAGATGCGATGCGGCAGCCATTACAGGGAGTGAGAAGAGGTGCTCCATAGCCAAGGACATCCCCCAGTTCGCACAAGCGCAGTTAGAAGCGGCAGCGGCCATTACAGATCGCGCACACGCAGTCCCAATGACAAAGAGGGCTATAAGGGACTACAATTCCCAGAAGCCTCAGGGGCTCATAGACACGTGACCCACAGCAGCCAATAGGGCTTGCATATTTCCCTGGCTGACAGGATATAGTCATCAGGCAGGGACCTTGGAAGTTAGTTGGTGCTGGGATAAGGTAGGGGGAGGAAGTGTGTGTAGGGAGCAAGTGGCTCTTACACTAGGCCAGGTTACCTCCCTAGGCCCAGCTAGGCCCAACTCACCAAATAGATTGTGGCTGCTTTAAGGAAGGCCCCTGCAGTTAGGGACTTTGCCCATTTAGCAATCAGTTTAGTCAGGGACAAAGCTGCAGTGCTGCGTGCTCTGACCAGTGTATAAGTGTGGTCTGGGACCAGAACTCTCCAAGAGGCAGAGACTGTTATGTGGTGTGTCACTTCGTGCGGGAGCCATCCATCCCAGAGGCAGAAACAACGTGGGATCATCCTTCAGGAAAGGGATCTCAAGTACAGAGCATCTGCGTGCCCAGGTGTGGACACACCTGGCAGGTAACAGTCAAGTCACCAAGTGCACCAACCTCAGCTCATCTTAGTGGGCAGCGCTGTCTCCCACTTGGGTGGGAGGGAGTCTCTGGGGAAAACTTGGGATTTTGATATACGGTGTAGGTTACGGGCCGTGAAGCCAGTGTTACAGAGTGACACTAAGGTTGCTGTTGATGTCATATTGTGATGTGATATGTTTGTGTTTTGTTGCCTATTCAGTAAACTGTTTTTATATATACTTCGGTGTATGTGCTTACTGTGTATAAGGTCCTGTGTTAGGGGTCCTTCTACCCTTAGAATCCTACACAGGTGGAGACGCTGTTTATGTAAGATCGTTCCAGAGGATACACCCCAGGCTCTCACTGGCGGAGGTTCAGGCCTCCTGTGAACCTGACAGATAAAAGCACACACACCTGGTAATACATATAAATTCCCCTCACATGCACTCTATCTGCGATTGGGGGAGGGGGAAAGTGTGTTACACTACTTTTTTTCTTAAATGCTGTATTCTCTCTGTTTTTTTATCAAAATCGCTAATGTTTACTTAAACGTTTGAGATTCTCTCTGGTTTTTTTTTTAGAATCGATATTTTCAATGCACCCTACTGTAAATAAGGTTCCATTTTGTTGGCGATACAACATTGATGTATTGCGCCATAAAAATAACATGTTTTTTGGAGATAAACTCGCATATTTTGGTTATCATAAATTTGATGAATCCAGGCCTTTATTCTAAATGATATGCGAACGAGTGCATTACAACCTAAATTATATTAATTTCATATTCACTACATTACATTAGGGTTAATTCCAGGAATAATACATTGTTGTTTGTCATACCTAACCCCTCCATTAATCCCACCCAGACACTCAAATAGGGCTTTTGCTAAAGGAGGAGAGAGGAGAGGGGGTGACCAAATTAAGAGATAAACTTACAAAGAGATAAACTTACAGTATTGTGATAATTTACCTGTGTGACACACCCGAAAGACCTCTTTCTCCCCCTTCTTCCTCTCACCCTTTCCTTAGCAAAAGCCCTATGTCAGTGTCTGAATAGGAGTAAAAGACTTAAATAATTTACATTATTTGAAAATAACGCACTGTCCTGAACTAATGTCATATTAACGCTATTCTATCAAGATCAATTAGAGGTGTTATTTTTTAATATAATCACTTTAATAAATTGTTAACTCTGGGAAAATAACGTCTGTTTTAGGTACCATCCCATTATTTGCTCTAATTTAACAAAATGTAGTGATCTAAGAGTCTTTGCAGAAGCTAGTTTTATTAAATACTTGCATTTCTCTGCATTCAAATACATGATAATGACAATTCCCTGCTTCTTTTTAACTGAAATATTATGAATTATGGATTATGCAATAGGCTACAACAATATCTTAACAGTTCATTAGGAACTTGACCCCATCTCCCTATCAATTATGATTGACATTTAACAATTTCTTAAGGACCGGGTAAGCTCTCAAGTGACCATAATGGTTTTGATCTGACCACAGATGTTATAACATTGAGATGTGATGTACAGTATTACCAAGGAGAACTTTCATCTTATGAGTATCTGTTTGGAACATTGAAAATACTGTAGGCCTGATAAAGGACACAGCAAACATTTACAGGCATACCCCGGTTTAAGGACACTCACTTTAAGTACACTTGCGAGTAAGTACATATCGCCCAATAGGCAAACGGCAGCTCACGCATGCGCCTGTCAGCACGTCCTGAACAGCAATACCAGCTCCCTACTTGTACCGAAGCTGTGCGCAAGCGGGGAGACGATAGAGCCTGTTACAAATGCGTTATTTACATCAGTTATGCACGTATATGACGATTGCAGTACAGTACATACATCGATAAGTGGGGAAAAGGTAGTGCTTCACTTTAAGTACATTTTCGCTTTACATACATGCTCCGGTCCCATTGCGTACGTTAATGTGGGGTATGCCTGTACTGTATATTAACCTAAGGATACCTTGACAGTCAGCGACACAGTGGCAGTTTGACAAATCCCTTCCCTTTAGTTTTCACCCAGATTTTTTATCAAACTAATGATTAAATGCGAGCATATTCTTTTTTGTTGAATCCCTTAATTGCCTGTAATTTATTCAGTAGGCATGCATAGCATGATGTCTCGTTTCAACATTAACAGAGGGGTGAGGGGGGAAAGGGGGGAAGGGGGATAGGGAGCTCATTACTGAAGATAGCAGCCTAGGATATTCAACAACATCTTTGCTGCTAATAATACTGGTAATGCTAATATTGCCTGAATGAGTTTGGAATTCGGCCTTATACTGTATATACACATTCTACGGTGTAAGTAAAGGTAATTCTATGTTAGTCAGAAAAAATAAAGCAAAAACTGGAAATTTCAAGATGAATGCTGTATGTACTTCTTTGACACTATCAGCTTCTTTATCAAATTGCAACTAGAAAACTGCATATGTCTTCAAATTTGCTGCTCCCAAATGGAAGTATATAACAGGCCATGTGACCTGATGACCATATGCTTCTGTGTTGAAATTTGAAATGTACATTGAAAGTTAATGCTTGAAAATAAAAATTAAGTTGCTATTTCATGAAAAGATTTCTCCTGTTTCAAGAATTTGTGCAAACATTTTACATCTAGTAAGTCTGGTGCATCTACATGCATGCTTGTGCCTTTCATTGAGTAAAGGCAGGAAACAGATAAGAGTACTGTATTTGTGAAATACTGAACATCCTCCTCCTCCTCGTACACCGACAATCCTAGGTTAAGGAAGTACAGAGCAAAAGGAAGCGGCACTCTTTATTATCTATTCCATATTCAGAACCTTATTAACTACTGTATTTATTGTAGCATAAGTAAATACAAAGAATGTACAATGTTTCAGGGAGATAGTCCTTCTTCGCCAGAGCCCAAATTAGCCAACATCTCCTAGAAGCTGTGTTTTCCTTGTGTACTACTGATTCATTAAATGTAATTATATTATATACATTTATTATTTTATGGACTGTGCATCTAAGTAAGAAACTTTTAATTATAATATGTGTGAGGATATATTTCTTGTCTATTTGATATACAATAGTACAAAAAGTATCAGCAGCACACAGCCCTGGGAGCAAGGTACTGTATAAAGAGTTTAAAAAATGACTATATTCAAAAAAGAACATCACTAAGAAGGTATAGTAACAGACCTCCTACATGTTTCACACCGTAGTGCTTTATCAAGGAGTATGATCGTGTCACCCAGTTATCTACTTAAATAGTGAACAACATTAGAATTTCTCACCAAACTGTACATTATCAGTGCAGCTGCGACTGACACCACACTGTGTGTGCGGCCTGCGGTCTGGGACCAGACCACAGGCACTTGTAAGGGACACCCTCCAAGGGGAGCGCCCTCACAGGTGAACCGAACGCACCTGGAGCAGTGGCTTCATTGAGACATCCGTCGTGGGATCAGACAGATCCTTTTGTTATCAGCGGTATCTGGGTACAGGAGTGACCAGGAAGGTATCCACAAGTGCACCAAAGACCACATACACAGGGGTAGCACTACTTCATGCACTATTGTGTGGGCCTGGTCTGTGGACACTTGTTGGTTAAGTGCCCAGGCACCTCAGTACTTTGGGGAGGGGTTCCACCGGGGTTGTGTACTGTGGGGGGCAGTGTATGGTGGGTGCAAAAAAAAATAATATATATACTGTATATATATATATATGGAAACACAAAAAAAGAAAACCTCTAAAGGAGCACAATGAGTTAAGTTTGGTGTCTAACTTTAAGCCAAAATCTACTTTCTGTCCTCCTATCCAAACAAATTCGTGCATTGAAATTTTTGCGAATCTTGTAACAGAGGACATACTTAACTTACCCAAAAAGACAGGGTCCAACAATTTATCTGGTACACAATGGAGGGCCCTCAAAGATCTATGTGGCATGTCAAATGTGGAAATCAAACCAGCAGATAAAGGTAGCAATGTGGTGATCTGGCCTAAATCACAATATGAAAAGGAGGTCTTCAGACAGTTGAAGAATATCAAGTGCTATTCTGTACTTGACTGTGACCCAACAGATAAATTCAAGTTGGAGTTGGACTGTATTCTGGAGAGTGCCTGCTCGCAGGGTACAATCACAGTACCTATCAGTCAAGGTCTGAAGACCAAATTTCCAGTAACACCCACTTTTTACATGTTACCTAAAGTTCACAAACACCCCCAAAATCCACCTGGTAGGCCCATTGTAGCAGGGATTGGAGGTATGAGTGAGCCAATAAGTCGCTTTATCGACACCTTCCTGTATCCTATAGTTGAGACTTTGCCTACATTCCTGCGTGACACTATGGATGTCCTATCCAGATTGGACGAGATTGTTGTAGATGATGGTGTGATTTTAGCGACTTGTGATGTTGAGGCATTGTATACCTCTATTCATCACAAAGATGGATTGGAAGCATCAAATAACTTCCTTAGCATGACATCTTTGACAAAACCGCTGATAGAATTTTTGATGCAGCTTATGTCATTCACCCTGACGCACAACTATTTCCTATTTAAGAACAAGTTTTATTTGCAGCTAAGGGGGACAGCAATGGGGGCAGCATGTGCCCCCTCATATGCAAACCTCTTTTTAGGTTGGTGGGAACGAGAGGTGGTTTTCTCAGAGGCAAACAGTACTATGACTGATCGTGTGCTGTTGTGGTTGAGATACATCGATGATGTCTTGATCCTCTGGCAGGGCAGTGCGGAGGATTTTGAACAATTTGTCGCTGTACTCAACCACAACAGTCTCAACATTAAGCTAACATCCAAATTTAGTCCCACCTCAATTGATTTTTTAGATCTTTGTATTAAGATTGAGAGTAATGGGCATCTTAGTACTGATATTTACAGAAAGGAGACTGCCACCAACGCTATCCTGCACGCCTCAAGCTCCCATCCTCACCACCAAATTGCGGGAGTCCCGACTGGTGAATTTATTCGGCTAAAGCGTAACAGCTCTGATCCCCTTATCTATGAATCAAGAGCAGTAGAAATGAAACATAGATTCAGTAATCGAGGATATAGCCAATCAATTATTAAGAAAGGATACGAACGTAGCAAAGGTATGAGCCGGGTATCTCTTTTGAAACCCAAAATAAAACAAGCAGATTCCAATAAAATAAGATTTATAGGCACGTACAATCAACAATGGAATCAGGTTCGTGAAATCCTTCAAAAACATTCTAATGATTGATTCAGATCTTAAACATAAACTAGGCCCCAAAGTGGAACTTACGAGTAGAAGATCACCAAACTTAAGGGATAAATTAGTCCACAGCCACTACACTACACCCAATACTACAACATTTCTGTCAACTTTTGACAAGAAGGGTTTTTTTAAATGTGGTGGCTGTCCTGCCTACAAATTTGCTAAACCAACATCAACCTTTAAGGACAGTAAGGGCACTAATGAGTTTAGGATACAGCAATTTCTGAACTGTCGATCAAAAGGAGTGATCTACTGCCTAATGTGCCCCTGCAACAAATTATATGTAGGGATGACAACTAGGGAAGTACGCTTTAGGATAATGGAACACAGTAGGAATATTAAAACAGCCAAAAGGGACTTAGAATCATTCAAGAAAATCACAATGGTAGCCAAACATTTTTTGCAGGAACATAAAGCGGACAATTCGCTTCTCTCTGCATTTGCGATAGAGCGTGTCTCCCTGGGGATACGCGGGGGAGATTTTGAGAGAACACTCCTTCAACACGAATGCAGGTGGATTGTCACGTTAGGTTCAATGCTCCCAAATGGTCTTAATTACTATTTGGGTTTTGCTATGTTCCTATAACGTTGCCTGTCTATTCCATCATCTACTATTGTTTTTGTTTCACTGCATGTTAAACCTTTATCTTGTTTCCCAATTATAGGTGATACTGCAGAGTCCTCATGGAAACAATTAAGTAATAGTATATATCTGATTTTTCTATATATATAAAAATTTTATGAGGGTCACAGGTTTAAAGGAATTAGGTTTTGATTGTTTTTTATGATTAATTTATTAACAGTCTTTACAGTTTTCCCCATACAGCGCCCTCATTTTATCTATGTGTGCAGATATTTTCGTTTTATTACTTTTTTATTTTCTTTATGGTTTCCATAATGCAATAATTTTGATCTGTTCTAATCAGGATATGGGTTGTTTTGGAAGATTTGCTTTAATCTTTGTCCTCTCTCTCTTTTTATCAATTTAGATCAGCCTCTATCATATACATGCAGGTTACTTTTGTACCTGCTTGGGATATCACACTACTGTCTTGACATGGCATTATTTTCCCTATATGTATGGGTATTTACCTATAAAAGACCTGGATACAAACCAATTTAGAAGGATATCATTACTGAAGAAGTTCCCGTTACAGATGCATCTAACTATGCTTTAATGAGTGGTTATTGCGTTGGGAAAATATGCTCTTATGACGAAATGAAGGATGCTGCTTCACTTATGGAAAGAGGATTTATTATTCTACACTGAATCCCTGTATGAGGCGTCTGGGCATTCAAACACTCATTGCCCATGCGCGAGGACATGTCTCTACGATTTTGTCCGACAGAGATCACAATTCTTTTGAGGGCAATGTTATTACCTTCTTAAAGATGGCCGCCGCAATAAGCAAGATACACTGCGCATGTGCGGGAAGTCAGGGACTATTCTCGTGTGATCCTCAATGTGTCCGATATAGAACATGACGTCATTAAGGGCAAAGGAATATACCACAACAAAAATGGCGGGCGCAACAGTCAAATTGCAGTGCGCATGTGCGGGACTCTATGCACAATCCTCGCGGGAATTTGTGAGGTCACTTTGTTTCAGGAAGTAAATCCTGAGATCATGAACTATCCTCCTGATATCTAACATTTATACACAGCTGCCACTGATCGCCTGCGTAAATCACCTAAATCTGCTTCTACCCCATGTAAGCAGGTTATCTCTGTTCCTGCTGGGATGTTATACCAAATATCTGTATATGGCTCCATCTCCCCCATATTCTAAGGGGATCTACCAATTTGTTAAATTAATTTCATGTGTAATCCTCGTGGGATTTTGTGATGTCATCATACTTTCGTGATGTGTGTATAAAGATCATAATACTGTACACTGGACTCATGTAGGAGGTGTCTGTGGGCTCCAATGTGTGCTACCCATGTGTAAGGTGTAAATATATCGTCTGCCTATGAAGAATATGATGCTATTGAGGGCAATGAGAATACCTTTTCAAAAATGGCCGCTGCAATGGGCATGTAACAAGTGAGCATGTGCGGGATTTCATGGACAATTCTCGCGGGATTTTGTGACGTCACTGTGCTTCCTGGATGAGAATTTCAAGATCACGGTCTGCACTATTGATATATAACAGTTCCACCCAGCTGTTATAGTGCTCTATAGCCAATCATCATTATACTCTAAGTGAGAGACTATATGCATCTGTGTTTTAGGGGTGTTTTTGGCGCGAAATTTGAAATCATTAGCTGCCTATTTAAGTGTTTCTGCTCTATGGCCCTAGTACCATTCGTGAAGAAGGCTTAGTTGCCGAAACGCGTTAGTGGGCTAATTTTAATTTTTGCTGCTGCTGACCCTGCCTGCCTATGCTTTATTTTGGACTATCATAATGTCCTACACGTATGGACTTTATAATGGACTGTGCTGTGCTGATCTATGATTGCAGTACAATTGTACCAAGGAGCTGAGTATCATTTTTCATCCCATTTTCCTTTTTCCCATTTGCTTTCATTTATGTATTTGGGTCACTAAATGAACTCATTTATAGGTCTCCCTTGCTATAGTATTATCTGTGTGGCAATAGGTTTATATTTTGTCATTTACATTCATACTGCCATTAGTACAGCACTTATGTTGTTTTTTGTGTATTTTTGCATGTTTATTTTTGTAGACCTATGATATCTTTAAGCCTTTTATACATATGGTGACCGGCCGGTCTGTTTCGCTTCATTGCGGGAATTTCGGTTCCCTCAGTGAGCTAGTATTTTGAGGATATCATCTTCCATATTTTTGGGTCTATTATATTGTGTCTTAGTATATTTCTTTGTTTTTTGTCCACTTATTTTTCTTATTTTTTAGTCAGGCAGGCTCTTCAGTTAGTTGTTTGTATGTCTGTTATTTTTTTGATTTAATTAAAGTACCTTTTCTATTTTTGCAAAAATTTGTCTGAGTGCTCCTTTAGAGGTTTTCTTTTTTTGTGTTTCCATATTCATTTTTTCCTCTAGCACCACCTACAGTTTTTATTTTTTCTGTTACAACTTTTTCAGATATATTTTTCTGATTTAGGTAGGTTTTGACATTGCAATATTTATTGGTAGTGTATGCGGTATTCGTTTTCTGTGTATGTTATATATATATATATATATATATATATATATATATATATATATATATATATATATATATATTCAGTAGTATTGTTCAGTAAATTCTATTGTTATACTGTATACCTGGTGTATACCTGGTGTGTGTATTTACTGTGTGTATTGGGTTCCTGAGAAGGGTTATGCTACTGTGCTGGGATCCCTCTCAGGTGGAGGGGCTGCACCGAGGAGAACGATAGCTCACCCCAGACTCCCATCTGCAGAGCTCAGGCCTTCTGTGAGCCACAGGTAACGGCAGCACACGTGATTTCCCTTAGTCACAGGGAAAGGGGGCTACATATATATAATAAAATCTTATAATAACTGAAAGTGTTTATAAAGATCTTGAATATATAGATAAGCCTAACTAATAAATTCCACTAAAAAATAAGAAAGAAGGGAAAGGAAAAGGAGGGGGAAAGGACAGAAGGGAAGACAGGAAAGGGTTGGAGGAATGGGAAAGAGGGAAAAGGAAAAAGGGAAAGATAATAAAGAATAAATGTGTATATCATAATAATTTTTTCTCTATTTGATATACAGTATGCCTCTAACATTGATCTTCCATTGTCATTGCAGGTTTTCCCCCCCCAGAAGTTACTGAATGAGTGGACATTATACAGTGTGTGTTTGTGTATGTGTATATATATATACAGATACAGATACAGGCATATATACCCCGTATTAACGTACGCAATGGGACCGGAGCATGTATGTAAAGCGAATATGTACTTAAAGTGAAGCACTCCCTTTTTTCCACTTATCGATGCATGTACTCTACTGCAATCGTCATGTACTTGCCTAACTGATGTAAATAACGCATTTGTAACAGGCTCTATAGTCTCCCCGCTTGTGCACAGCTTTGGTACAGACAGGGAGCCGGTATTGCGGTTCAGGACGTGCTGACAGGCGCATGCGCTAGCTGCCGTTTGCCTATTGGGCGATATGTCCTTACTCGTGAGTGTATTTAAAGTGAGTGTCCTTAAACCGGGGTATGTATATATATATATATATATATGAATTACCTATATATGCAGTAACTCACTTAAGCACCTGCAGCTGCTGCCGCCCTCATCCATTTTTGGCGCGAAAAACAACCCTACATAAACAGTATTCAGCTTTAGTTCCCTCACCACTCCTAGTCAAAGTCTCTGGACGAAACGCGTCGGAGTGGGGGTGCTAGGCAGGACCCCTGACCCATGGCTCACGTAACTATGTTACCCAGCACTCATGCAAATTATTTTTCTGGACTGTGACTATTCATTTTTTCAATAGGGACTCTGATAACATATACAAGGTTATACAATAGGCGTTCATTAGGTATTTTCCTACATATGCTATTTACTTACTTTATTGCTCTACACACCTAGGGATTTCATTCCACCACACCACCTTTCCTACACATGATATGCGCTGTAGGTATTGGTTATATTACTGCATGTTCATGCAGATGTGTGATGCTTTGAGACTGTCATTTATACCTCGATCAGTCTATTTTTTGGTGTGTAAAGTGTACATTATCCTTAGCGTTGTATAGGTGCCTTTGAACCCAATAACCAACTGTGATTCACTTTGACTTACCCTAGTGTTTCTTGAGTCACTATCCTATTTATGTTTAGGGTTGACAATGTATGTCGTTCCCTAGTGTTGTTCATCAGTTTTTAAGGGTAACATTCGTGACAGGGGTCCATGCCTCTTTTTTAAGTGTTTTTAATCTTGTACTGTTTATTCATCCCTTTTTTGCACTGTGTCAAATAAATAAACTAATTAATTAACTGCATACCTGAGTGCTCCCATACGGGTTACTTTTTTTCTTTTTTCACTCACATAATTCACAACCCGTGAGCACCGCCAAAACCTTATTCGTGTAAATTAATTAAGATATTTTCTTTGGCTTATGGTGGCATGAATTTTGTACTAGTAGATGCGAGGTTATTTTTCCCTATCCCTCCCCCCCTTTTTCCCCCCGTTATTTGAATATATATATATATATAGTCAGATAAGGTAGTTGGCACTCCAATAGGTGCTGGTAAGCCACAGGTGCATGTCCCATATAGAGAATGTAGTTATACGTTACCGTTCCAAGGATTGGTAAACAAGAGACAGCACTCATGAGTGCTGTCTCTTGTTTACCAATCCTTGGAACGGTAACGTATAACTATATATATATATATAGGAAAAAAAGAGGAGAGAGCGCACGCCCCATAGCGTAAAATAGTACATTTAATGGTAAAAAAGGAAGGGGAGGGGGAGGGGGGGGGGAGGAAATGCACTCACAAGAGTAAAAACAAATCAGGCAATTTGTGAATAATTAACCACCATCCGGTTTCTCTGCATCAGGAGTCCACAGATCGAAGCTCCCTCAGGGCTGTAGGGCTGCTACAAGGAAATTGGAGATGTCATCAAAGGTCAAATCAATCTGTATGAGTCCCAGAGATTGCCTCCAACACTTGAATGGCCGCAATGTTAACTCGCGCTCAAGGCGGCCTCCTCGTGCGCATGCGTGAAGTCGTAATGACACGATGATGCGATGACGTTGCCTGATGCATTTCAGCTCTTTGAGAAAGTCGCCGTGTGGTGACGCAACGCGTCAGGGAACGTCATTGCGTCATTACGACTTCACGCATACATATGAACTAGTCAATATGTACTAAAGAAAGGAGTTATACCACTGTACTAATGTCAATGGTATCATTGAGACCATTCGGATAGAGTGTCCTCAAAACATAGACCCAATACGTTTCACGAATACATAGTTGTTTGAATCTATCACCTCCTAGATAGGAAGGTGAAATGTGTTCAAAATGTGTTCAATACCCATAAACTCTTTGAAAAAGTCCATAGCCTGGACAAAACATGTTACAGTGGTTGCCTGATGTTTACTGCTAGCGATCAATAAAGTTTTTTTAGACATCCATGCATTGGCTGCTGAAGTTGCTGTGAACCACGGACCATCCTACCCCCTTCTTCCAATACCCATAAACACACTAGAACACCTTTTTTCTATCATTTGCCCAAACTACACAAGGACACTTCCCATCCTCCAGGTCGACCTATTATATCGGGGCTGGGGTCGATGATGTCCAACGTGTCCCAATATGTTGATTATTTTTTACAACCATATGTCTCCCTGTTACCATCCCATATTAGGGTCACGTCGCATGTCATTGGCTCCACCTCTGATATTACCTGGAAGGACACATTTCTGTGGGTCACGTGTGATATATGTTCACTTTATACGTGTATAGATCACAATAAAGGGTTAGGTGCTATAAATCACTTTTTACAATTAGATCCACTATTACACAAATCACAAAGGGAAATTATTTTGGCATGCATTAAATTTATACTATCTCACAACTACTTTTTATTTAATGGCACTTATTACTTACAAACTTGTGGAACGGCCATGGGGGCCAGATTCGCCCCAGCTATGCCAACCTCTTCATGGGGTTGTGGGAGAACCTCCATGTTTGGGGGAATTCACGGCTGGCGTCGGGTCTGGTCTTCTATGGCCATTTCATTGATGATATTATTTTGATTTGGGAAGGTGATAGAGACCAACTGGTGGACATCCTGGAATCATTTAATTGCAACAATATGGGTTTAAAATTTACTTATCAGATACATCCAGATACTGTGGTATTCCTTGACCTTGAATTGTTTGTCGACAAAGTAGATATGAGCATTAAAAGCAGGACACATTTTAAACCTGTATCTGCTAATAGCTACTTGCAATACAATAGCAATCATTATAAAAAAAATGGCTGAACAATGTGCCAAAAAGCCAGTTCTTCAGGATCCGACGCAACTGTTCTTTAGATACAGATTTTTGCACTCAAGGTGAGATTTTGATGAATAAATTTCACGAAAAAGGTTATGACAGGGATGTGGTTAACAAGGCATTCCTTGAAGCCAGTAACACTGATAGGGTGTCTTTGTTGGAGAAGTCGAGGGCCAGATCGGAGTCAAACAGAAATACCAAGATCAAACATACTGTCATTCAATCTGTCCCCAAATTCATCACTCAATATAGTCAACTATCATACAAAACTAAGCAAGTGTTTAATAAACACTGGACTATCATCCAGAATGATCCCATTATTGGATCTCTGGTTCCCACACGAGCACCTATAATTTTTAAAAAGGCAAGGAATTTAAAAACTATTATAGCTCCCAGTAAATTAAAAATGCCACATAATTTACATTCAGATTCATCTAACAATCAAACACCAAAGGGTAACTTCTCATGTGGGAGAACCCGTTGCATAACGTGCAAAAATGTAAACATGAGTCCTAGTTTTACATCACATAGTAATGGTACTGTACACAAGATAAATAGTTATATCAATTGTTTGAGTGTATATGTGATATACCTTGTATCATGTCAATGCGGCCTGCAATATGTGGGCCGCACTTCCAGAGCATTAAGCACTAGGTTTCTTGAACATCGAAGAAATGTCTTGCATGGTTATCACCTACATAGTTTATCACGCCATTACAGTACCACACATGCCAAAGACCCTTGCTCTCTACCCATTATGGGTATTGAACACATTTCACCTTCCTATCTAGGAGGTGATAGATTCAAACAACTATGTATTTGTGAAACGTATTGGGTCTATGTTTTGGGGACACTCTATCCGAATGGTCTCAATGATACCATTGACATTAGTACAGTGGTATAACTCCTTTCTTTAGTACATATTGGCTAGTACATCTGGAGGTCTGGGTTTGAACGAGTTCTCTTGTTCCGTTCGGATTGACAAAGGTCATTTGGTTAATATTGTAATACAATTAGTTTATTAATGTGAATTTCTTTTGGACACTTTGTTTAGTAATTTAGATTTACTATAATATATAATTATTATTATTAGAATGTAGATATACACTATTATATTATGTTCATGGTTGTGCCTCTGGCATTATGTCATCATTGATCTCTTCATCTGTGTTCTGTTCTTTGTGATCCCCTCACTCTGGTTATTATCTGGATACATTGCTTTATATACAGTATCCATACCATATTTGTTGGATACATTTAGATGCACTATGCATTTTACTGTGTTATATATAGATATATATGATATATTATGACTTTAGTCATTCCTCTGAATCTCTCTTTCCCTCCACTAAACCATAGCTATCTCCCCTATGGTCATTTCCTCTCAAATTTAGAACTTTGTCTATATAGATGTAATCTTACAATCCATTTGCGCATTTCATTCCTTTATAACTATATGTATATGTATGTTTATTATATATGTGTACATGTACTGATGCGGCTCATCTGAGTTTAACACATCGCCGGTTATTCCCTGGCTTTTTCCTGGAATGCAACGCACTTCACCTAGAGCATGCTGCATTCATTTTGCGTTCTCAGCCACGGGTCATGCGCAGGTCATGCGCGGTTGACGCACCGTTGATGCGTTTATTGAGAATGGTTCGGATTTAATAGGTTGCAATTCTTCACGTGTCCGCCAGATGGCAGATATTCATGAATTGTAATGCGCATGCGCTTCAGTAATGTGTCGACTTGCAGGTGTTTCGTTTAAAAAAGATACCACAGTGTGCTATTGTAACTTGGCCTTGAGAATGAAGGAAGAGGTTGCAAAAATTTATCAATTTAGGCTTTTCATATTAAATAAAGACAAAGACCAGTTTCTGTTACAGTATTCTCCTGAGAGCCGTCGCCATGAGTGTTCAAGTGCAGCCCGTTTTCCAAAAACCCGACAGAAGTTACGCGTATTTGATATGGGCCGCGATTAATGCAACAGATGATAAGATGGCAACAGTTGTTCAAATTTATCAGTATTTTATCGAAAACTATGACTTTTACAAATTTTCGCCAGCTCCTCATACGTGGAAGCGTGTTTTTATCGTATTGAGCCACAATTTGTTGGAGGGTATTGGTGTGTATCACCGGCTTTTTCCTGTATCTATGATCATGCAGATGGCAAAAGGCGAAGGGTCGTGTTAAAACCAACTAAGAAACGACAGTCACTGCCAAGCAATGCACCGGCACCGGCTTCCGATAACGGTCCCACCGTCAGTGACAAACCAGAGCCTGAGTCGGATTTCGCGTGCAGTTTCGATCAAGCTTGCATGTACCTAAGCAATTTCCAGCCTCATCAGCTGAGTACAGGTGGACTAGTCCCGCTGCAAACTATCGACGTGGATGATCAAGAACACTGGACTGGCAGTGGACCGGCGCCGGCGCCAGCTGAATCAGAAATTCTATGGTGAGTATTTTTGCTGTATTATTTTCTGTGTTTTTTTTATTTTGACAATACAGTATCAATATTGGTGCGATTCAAAAGTCAAGCGATTCTCCTGTAAGCAATATCATTGGCTGAGCGGCTTCTACAGTACTGTACTGCAGATACTGAACAATTGGTGGAACGCTAGGCGCATGCACATTGGAACCTTCTTGAAACGCATATGCGTGTCATTACATCGACGGTAGGCGCATGCGCATGTGAACAGGAGACGCCCCCCGAGAAAATTATTGGTGGGACTGGCTGGGAGCGTCTTTAGGGGGCTGACCATTACAGTAAAACTTTTCTTTTTGTTTTTCCTCAGAAAGGAAAATGGCTAATGGAGGGATTTCGATGGCTAATATCGCTTTGTGTAACAATGCCTGCACATTGCTGAATCAGATTTAAAAAGCCACGTACCGGAGCTACAGTTTAGTGGCCGTTGTTATTGATTAGGATAGAAAACTGTACCTGAAACAGTATGCTGATGTTTTCCGGCCGTACAGTATACAATACTTTTTTATATATAGTATACTGTGTAATAAACCCAAAAAGATAAAAACTATGCATTTATTCTATGTATTACAGTGCCAGTACATACAGTACAGTACAGTACTGCTGCGGCCGAGTTTATTTGAGCATTTGCCCGTTCTCGGCCGCAGCAGTAACCTGGCGCGCGCCAGAGGGTGACGGGCGCGCGCCGAAGACACGGAGGAGCGCCCTCCGATCGGGGCTTTCTCTCTCCCGCTGCCGGGTCCGCCGGGTCCCCCGGAACCCCCTGCCGCTGTCCCCCACATCGCGGGACACCAGGGCTCCCTCGGGGAGCCCTGGACGCGCGTGCAGGGGGCGCAGGCACCCGATGACGTGTCACCGCGCGTCGATGACGCGCGGCACGCCGATGACACGCGGCACGCCGAGGGAGTGCGGCTAGCATGCCGGGGCATCCCCAGGCTTGCGGAGCTAGCCGCACTCAAATAAAGTGTGCCGGTAGTGTATGTGTCTTCTATTTTTTTTAATACTCTTATACTGAGCATGCCTACAGTATACAGTGCAGTATGCCTCGACATTCTAGAAACACTGTATTTTGTTACAGTAGCAAAGGAGCCAATAGAACAATGTAAAACAAATAAACATGTTCTTTTATTGGTGGAGTAAGTACAAAAACATTTATTTACAAATACTGTACAATGTAGAAACATTTTAAGTGCACAGCAATTCAAAACATCATCAGGTGTATGGTTTACTGCTACAGTAGTGAAAACATTTATGTATAGAAAGTAAAAACATTTACAGTCAGTCAGTATGGTTTACAGTCACATGTTTTAAAAACAAATTCCTTATTCATAAAATATACAAAACCCAACATCTCCTTTATTAAAGTCAAAACATATACAGTGGGATGGTCTGCAAAACAGTCTGCACCAGTACAGTCCTCGAGGGCAGCACACAGGCCCGGTTTTCAGGGCAACCTTGAAAATCGTGCCTGTTTGCGGCCCTCAGGGACAGGAATTGTGCAGGTCCTGTGTGTGTGTGTACACCAAGTTAAAACAGTAAGTTAAATACAGTTAAATACAGTTCAGCACAACAGTATGGTCTTACAGATCCCGTGATTAAACCATAAAGTCCACCACATTGTCCGTCCATGGTCGATTCCTTGCATGGCACAAAATGCCATTAATGCAGTCTCGAACGCCTTTCATTACAGGATCTGTAATTGGATAAAAGCGCCGCATTTCATCCCGAATGTTCTTTTCTAAATTGGCAGGAAGCGCCTTTTTTACGCGATTTCCGTCGTAGTTCACTCTGAAGGCCCAGTCGCAGTACAACGAGTAGGAAACATGGTGCTTAAAAAGTAACAAGGCATACTTGTGGGGTGCAAGTGAACCCAAGTGATTTGTATCGGCGCTAAGTACCACCCTTAAATAGTTAAAGTGTAGATAAATAAACACGCAGTGAATAGGTGTGTAACTAGAAAATACTTCTCAACCTTCACAGGAATTTGTAAGGATTCCTTACAGAAACAAGCTTGGTCCAAAAGGGGGGGAAGGGAGCGGTACAGTCAGGAACACACCAAAAATAAAAAGATAAACACAATAATGGTGCAGTATATTCAAACAATTTGGAAGATAGTTGAATCTTGGCTCGAATAGAATTCCTACTTACAAGAAGTAGAATAAATGTAAGCAGGGGTCTGACTAAGTCAGTGTGGATCAGGTAAGGTCTTTAACAGAGATGACTCTGGATATGCAGGAACTTCAAACGTAATTCATTGAAGTGATGGAGACTCCGGTACGCGCAGAGTGTAGGGATCATATGCAAAAGAAACGGACTATAGTGTGGATCGTATAACACAGTATTTATCCAATCAAACAAAGTATTATTTATTTATTTATTTATTTATAAAATATTTTACCAGGAAGTAATACATTGAGAGTTACCTCTCGTTTTCAAGTATGTCCTGGGCACAGAGTAAAACAAAATAATACATGGTTACAATTACAGTTACATAAATGAACAAGGTATACATTATATACAAGACATTGCATGCACAGTTAAAGAAAATATATATTATGAGCGTATGAAACAGTTACAGACCAGATTAAAGTGTGAGACAGCCTTAGATTTGAAAGAACTTAAGCTGGTGGTGGATATGAGAGTCTCTGGTAGGTTGTTCCAGTTTTGGGGTGCACGGAAGGAGAAGGAGGAACGTCCGGATACTTTGTTGAGTCTTGGGATCATGAATAGTCTTTTGGAGTCTGATCTCAGGTGATAGGTACTGCATGTTGTAGGGGTGAGGAGCTTGTTCAGGTAGCTGGGTAGCTTTCCCAGAAAGTATTTGAGGGTGAGACAGGAAAGGTGAACTTTGCGCCTAGACTCTAGTGATGACCAATCTAGTTCTTTGAGCATTTCGCAGTGATGTGTGTTGTAGTTGCATTGGAGAACAAAACGACAAATTGAATTGTAGAGGGTGTCAAGTTTGCTAAGGTGGGTTTGAGGAGCCGAGCCATATACTATGTCTCCATAGTCAATAATTGGCATTAGCATCTGCTGTGCAATACGCTTTCTGACCAGGAGACTTAGGGAGGATTTGTTCCTGTAAAGTACCCCTAGTTTGGCATAGGTCTTGGTTGTCAGGGTATCAATGTGCATCCCGAATGTTAAGTGGGAGTCAAACCATAAGCCCAGGTATTTAAAACTAGTGACAGGTGTTAGGGTGGTTTAAGCATTGGTTCTAATCAGGAGCTCAGTCACTGGAAGCTTTACAAATTTAGTCTTGGTCCCAAATACCATTGTTACCGTCTTGTCAGTGTTTAAAAACAGTTTGTTTTGGGAAATCCAGTTTTCGAGTCTCAAAAAGTCAGACTGAAGTATGTGTTGAAGGTCAGAGAGGCTATGGCTATGTGCATACAGGATTGTGTCATCTGCATACATGTGTATTGAGGCTTCCTTACAAGCTGTGGGAAGATCATTAATGAACACTGAGAAGAGTAGGGGCCCCAGAACAGAGCCTTGCGGGACACCACAGGTGATATCCAGGGGGTTGGAGTTAGAGCCTGAGATGGACACATGTTGGGATCTTCCTGATAGGTAGGACTGAAAACAGTTTAAAGCATGTTTCCCTATTCCAGAGCTCTGGAGTTTGTTAAGCAGGATAACATGATCAACTGTGTCAAAAGCCTTTGCAAAATCTAGGAATACTGCACCAGTGAGTTGTCCCCGTTCCATTCCGCACTGGATTTCATTGCAAACTTTTAGCAGGGTAGTTACGGTGGAGTGTTTGGGACGAAACCCAGACTGGAATTGGCTAGGGAAATTTGTCTTGGTGTAGAAATCGCTTAATTGGGAGTGGACACATTTTTCCATAACTTTGGATAGAATTGGGAGAAGTGAGATTGGCCTGTAGTTTGAGACAGTGTTTTTGTCCCCACTTTTGAAGATTGGGACAACTCTGGCAGTTTTCCAGGTCTTAGGGATATGGCCTGCAGACAGGATAGAGTTGACTATGGACGCAATTGGTTTGGCAATGGCTGGGGCACCAAGTCGTAGGAACCTAGATTGTAGTAAGTCGGGTCCACATTGGCTGCTTAGTTTTAGTTTGAGGAGCGCTTGTGTAATCTCCTCTTCAGATACTGGGCTAAATTGAAAATTGTGGGCAGTGTTGGGAGGGGGTGGGACTATAGGGGTACTCCCAGGATGAGATTTAGGTTTGGGGTTTGTGCTGCGTTTCGCTAATAAGTTAGTGGCACACCCCACAAAGTAATCATTGTATGCATTTGCAATGTCAGTGGGGTTTGTCAGAGTAATATCCCCCTTAGTGATATTACTTGGTTGTTTATGGTTAGAATGCTGGAATATATTGTTGATAACCTTCCAGAAGTTAGCTGGGTTTGATGTATTTTGGTGGAGATTGTCAGAGTAATATTGTGCTTTTGCATACCTTGTTTGCCTTGTGCACACGTTCCGCAGGCATCTGTAGTGATTGAGATCCTTGGTAGTGCCAGTTACTTTGTAGCTTTTCCACAAGGCATCCCTGAACTGGTAGAGTGCTATAAGGTCAGGTGTAACCCATGGAAGGTGGGCCCCCCGTACCCTTATTTTGCGTAGTGGAGCATGGGTATCGCAGAGTTTTAAGAACTCGGATTGGAAATAGTCGAGCGCAGAGTCAGGGTCGGGAATTAAATCGATTCTGTGCCATGGGCAGTTGGTAAGGTCATCCAGAAACTGTTGTGGGTTAAAGTTTTTAAATGTTCTAGTGAGGAGAACTTTAGGGCTTGAATGGGGCGGTTTAATTTTCCTTACACAGTACACTATTGCATGGTCACTGAAAATATCAGGAAGGATGCCAGAGGATTGGATTCTGCTGGGGTTTGAGGAGAGAATCCAGTCTAGCAAGGAATGGTTATGCGACTTCAGGTTTATTCGTGTGGGTTGGGAAATGAGTTGCGATAGATTAAGTGACTTGAGTTGTATCTGGATTTTGTGGTTTTTAGGGTCAAGCCAATTGAAGTTGAAATCCCCTAGAACTAGCAGCTCACTCTTCTCATTCAGAGAGGAAATGGAGGCAAGAAATTGGGTGATATCAGTCAAGGATTGTAGAGGGGCTTTAGGGGGGCGGTAGATGCCAGCAAGCAAGATGGGCTTAGAAAAGGGGAGGCAGATTTTGCCAACTAGAGTTTCAAAAGAGGGTGGACTTGGTGGGCAATGTAACAGTGTAAATTGTAAGGTGTCTGCAATATAAAATAACACCCCTCCTCCTCTCTTTGACCTATCTCTCCTAAAAATGGAGTATCCCTGAATGGCGATATTTGCATCAGGGGTTTTAGAGGATAGCCATGTTTCTGTAAGAACGATGGCTTTGGGTTTATGCATAAGGCACCATGCCCTTAGTTCATCCAGTTTGGGCAGCAGGCTCCGGATGTTTATATGGGCGACAGATAGCCCTTTTTGGAATTTAAAGGTGGAATTCTCAGGGGCATGGGACAGAGCTGAAATGGGAGGACCTGGGTTAGTTTCAATATCGCCTGCTAGAGAGAGTAATGGTATGAGTAGAAATTTGGATAGTTGTTTGCAAGTTGTAAATTTGTGGTGAAATCCATTAGAGTGAGCAGTGGTTGGTGTGCTGGTTTTTAGAGTTCTCCACCAACATTCAGTAGATAGTGCAAGGCTTTTGAGTAGTCCAGGGTGTATGGTGATGTTGGGTTTGGGCAAGGATGGAGGAGTTTGTAGTGGATAGAGGGAGTAACATCTCCATGAGGCCAGGAGAAAGAAAAAAGTTAGAAGACATAGCAGGTTCATGATGCCAGAGGTAGGCAGTGCTGCAAGGAGCTGTTGTGAGCAGAGTGAGTGTGTGCAGACTAAACAGCAGGGGTGGGCCTGTACCTTTTCAAGTGTTTTGCTGCATTGCAATGCTAGGGTCATTTCAGGGTTTCAGTGTTTTGTGCAGTCAGTTTTGGGAGAGGCTGCAGTGAAAGAAGTTGTAAAGGGGTGGGGGGTTAAACTATGCAGGCTAACACGCATGGGATCATAGTGTGATCTGAATAGCTTACCGTTTGTTGTCTTGAGTAAAAGTGTGTGCAGTAGATGCAGTCCCCAGTCACCTCTAGTCAAACTGTAGTCTAACTGTTTTTATCACTTAAAAACCTCACTTTAAATGCCTCACTGCCCAATGCAGCTAAGGTGTTAGTATTATACACAAAAAACAGTCACATGATCCTCCCCCTCCCCAATCAGTCAGCTTGTTCCATTTGGTCAATTAACAGCACAGAGTTTAGAGGAAAAAAAAAAAACTTTTTACATTCAAACATACTAACATATATATCAATTCAACAAGGCCAGATTTAGGGGCCTATGCAGAGAGCAGCGAATTTTCGAAATTCGCCATTTTTTGGAGATAATCGCGCAGAAAACAGCAGAAAATGGAGATTTCCGAAAATCGCGCCAATTTTTCATTTCTATTTGTAAAACTCGCCTCGCGGCTGGCGAGAACCGCAATCTCGCCAGTTTAAAATATATCCGTATGCAGAGAGGCGCGAACGGCATCTAGCGGCTGTTCGCGCCAATAAAATGGCGCGATTGTCTCCGTTTTGCCTCGCCAAAAAAAACTGGCGCTCGCGGCCATTGCAAAGGGAAAAAAAAAGGCGCGAATTTGTTTTTACATGTTTCCGAAGCGCGCATCTCGCCAATTTAAACTCGCCAGACGCATCCATGTTAAACATAGCAGAATTCGCACTTTTCTGCATATGGAGATTAAAACTCTCCAAAAAAGCTCCTTTTTATGAAATTCGCCATTTTTAAAATTCGCTGCTCTCTGCATGAGGCCCTATGTCTTATACACAGGGTTTCAACATCAGGAACATACTTATATATCAATTCAACAAGGCCAGATTCAGTCTTATACACAGGGTTTCAACATCAGGAACATACTTATATATCAATTCAACAAGGCCAGATTCAGTCTTATACACAGGGTTTCAACATCAGGAACATACCTGTGAAGAGAATGCAATTAGATCCTTGTCATATCAGCTGAGGTTATTGGTTATTGGTCTTACATGAAGAAAGTGAGTATATATATATATATATATATATATATATATATATATATATATATATATATATATATATATATATATATATATATATATATATATATTATATATATATATATATATATATATATATATATATATATATATATATATATATATTAACTGTAGTCTAACTGTTTTTATCACTTAAAAACCTCACTTTAAATGCCTCACTGCCTAATGCAGTTCCTGCCCAATGCAGCTAAGGTGTAAGTAAGAAATGTACTTACACTACCATCAGTAGGGCCTAATAATTTCGAGCTATTTTTAGACGCCAATAGATATTTAAGGAAACTTACAGTAAAAAGATTCTTTCTGATTAAAAATGTGGAAAGTAGATTAATTAATCCAGAACCTGCTATCCAGAGAGAAGCTGAAAATTTTAAACATACCACATTAAAGAGTAAATCGACATTTTATCCAACTTACTACAAAGGGAATCATTTAGAAGTTTTTTATGACCTAATTGTTAAAGACTTTGAAAATCTGTCTAAAAACACTAAATCTAAGACTAGAAACAATATATCAAAAGAAGAAAAAAATACCTTAGAAGAGATTACAAAGAATACCGATATAGTAATTAAACAGGCGGATAAAGGAGGAGGAATAGTAATTATGAATAGAACAGATTACCTTAAGGAAACAGACCGCCTCCTGGGAGATCAAAACACCTACGAGATTCTTAAGAAAAACCCTACAAATATTTTTGGCAGTGATTTGCAAAAACATTTAGATAAAGGAAGGGATAATGGTATACTTACTGATAAAGAGTACAAATTCCTGCTGAACAAAATGCCACAGATACCTATATTTTATATACTTCCAAAAATACATAAATGTTTGAAAAACCCTCCAGGGAGGCCTATAGTTTCTGGCATAAATTCCCTCACCTCCAATTTATCGGCATATATTGATGATTTTTTACAGGAGTATGTTAAAACATTGAAATCATATTTAAAAGACACCACTGACATTCTTCAGCTATTAGAATCTTTTGTATGGAAAGAAAACTATATATTGGTAACAATAGATGTTTCTTCATTATATACATCCATTGCACATGATGAAGGATGTAAGGCCGTTAAATACTTTTTAGATAAAGATGGAGAGTTACATGAATTGCAAGTCCAGTTTTTAATTGAGAGTATTGCTTTTATATTAGAAAAAAATTACTTCTTATTTAATGATGTCTTCTATATTCAGAAATGTGGCACTGCCATGGGTACGAGATTTGCCCCCAGTTATGCCAATCTCTTCATGGGATTCTGGGAAGACCATCACATCTGGTCTGACGGCATGCTGGGGGAGGGTGTTGTCCTATGGCGGAGCTACATTGATGATATCATTTTAATTTGGTAGGGAGATCAGGAAAGTTTAGACCTATTTATTACCAATTTGAATATGAATATGCTAAATTTAAAATTTATATCCACTACTAGTAAGACATCCATCGAATATTTGGATTTAGTTATCTATATAGAAGAAGGATTAATAAAAACAAAAACACACTTTAAAAATGTTGATCGCAACAATTTTATTTTGCGCTCCAGCTGCCATCACCATCAATGGATGGATAATGTTCCTTATAGTCAGTACAGAAGAATGCGCAGGAACTGCACTGACGACAACGTTTTTGAGGAACAATGTAAAATCTTAGAGGAACTTTTTTTAGAAAAAAAGTATACTAATATGGTATTGGATACAGCACTCAATAAGGCAAATCTGTTACAAAGGAAAGATCTATTAGAAACAAAAAAAACTGTGAAGACTAAGACCAACAATTTTGAGACAGCATTTTTAACCACCTATAATAAAGAAGCTAATAGTATTAACAAAATTAAAAAAAAACATTGGCATGTTCTCAAAACAGACAAAATTTTAAGTGAAATTATTCCTGATTACCCTAAAATTATTTACAAGAAAGCTCAAAATATTAAACACTTTGTGGCCCCCGAGTGCACTTAGGAAAATACCTACTAATGATAAGAGGTGGCTCAAAGGCTTAGAGGGTTTCCATGGCTGTTCATCATGTAAGGCATGTGAACATAAGCAATTAGATAAAAAAAAGTTTTATTTGTAATAAAACGAAAGAAACTACAAGATCAATCCGGATTCGTATTTTAGAACATTTGAGCAATATCAGACGGGGAATACTTACCCATAGTGTGTCCAAGCACTTCGCCAAATTTCATAATTCCAATCCAAAAGATTTAAAATTTACTGTTATAGAGAATGTTTTGCAACATTGGAGAGGGCGAGGTAGAGAACTGGATCTCAGCAAAAGAGAGATGTTTTGGATACACAAATTAAATACACTTATTCCACATGGCTTAAATGCCGATTTTGAAATTATACCGTTTTTGATACTGCACCGACACACTTTATTCGAGCAAATGCCCGGTTTGTACCTGGCAGAAACCTGGAATCCGCCGCTGCTCACCTCTTGCATGCTGCGTTGCGTTTGCCTTCCCAGCCACGGTTCATGCCTGGCTGACGGGCGGCTGATCTGTTAAATGATAACGAGAAGAATTTACTAGGCTGCAATGTTTCGTTTGTCCACCAGATGGCATAAACTCATGACTTAAGTAATGTTTGGGCTTTGCAAGTTGTTTCGTTTACAAAAAAAGTTACTTTATCCCAGTACAGTATGCTACAGTATTGTAACTTGTCCTTGAGACTGAAGGAAGAGTTGCAAAAAATTTATCAATTTAGGCTTTACATACAGTACTGTATTAAATAAAGACAAAGATCATTTTCACTTACACTATTCTACAGAGACATGAGTGTTCAAGTGGAGCCCGCTTTCCAAAAACCTGACAGAAGTTATGCTTATTTGATATGGGCCGCTATTAATGCAACAGAGGATAAGATGGCAACAGTTGTTCAAATTTATCAGTATTTTATCGAAAATTATGACTTTTACAGATTTTCGCCAACTCCTCATTTGAGAAGCATGCAATAAGGAAAAGGTTATGTAGTGACCCCTGTTTTCACCGTATTGAGCCCCAATTTGTTGGAGGGTATTGGTGTGTGTCACAGGGTTTTTCCCGTATCTATGATAATGGAGGCGGCAAAAGGCGAAGGGTCGTGTTAAAACGAAATAAGAAGCGACAGTCCCTGCCAAGCAATGCGCCAGAACCAGAACCAGAACCAGAACCAGCAGCAGCACCAGCTTATCATCATGGTCCCGCCGTCGGTGACAACTCTGAGATGGATTTCGCAGCCAGTTTTGATGAAGCTTGCATGTACCTAAGTGATTTCCCGCTGTCTACAGGTGGGCTAGTCCCTCTGCAAACTATCGACGTGGGTGATGATGAAAGCTGGACTGGAAGTGGGCCGGCGCCGGCGCAAGCTGAATGGGAAATTTAGTAATACTGTACAGTATGGTGAGTACTGTATTTTTGCCGTATTATTTTGGTGGGGCTGGCTGGGTACTTCTTTAGGGGGCTGACCATTACTGTACATTAAAACTTTTCATTTTGTTTTTCCTCAGAAAAGAAAACGGCTAATGGGGGGATTTCGATGGATTATATTGTACTGTATGCTGATGTTTTCCGGCCATACAGTATACTGTGTAATAAACCCGAATAAATAAAACTATGCATTTATTCTACAGTACATGTTCAGTAAATTACTGCACATACTGGGGGCGAGATGTGTTTGCAGCAGAGAGAGATTTAATAATATTGTACAGTGAGCAGGGGGTTCCCTGAGCCAGAAATTAATGCTCAGGGAACCCCCCCCTGCTCCTGATCAATATTATTAAAAATACGGAAAATGCTGCGTCATTACCATAGCGGATAGCCGCTAAGGCAATGAAGGGGTTAACCCACCGTGCCCGCTTTATTGTGTGTAGTGGGGATGGGTGAGGGGGGTATTTGGCCCTTGGTGTGAGTTTAGGACTTGCGGGAGGGGGGGGGGGGTTGCGGGTGCACTTAACCCCTTCACGACCGTAGCAGTTAATACCGCTACGGTCATGAAGGGGTTAAGCCCTCCCGCTACCCCCCCCCCCCGCAAGCCCTCCCCAACCATCGTTGGGGCGAATACCCCATTCACCCACCCTCCCGCAACCCACAACAATAAAATACACACAGCAGCCGCCAAAAAATAAATAAATAAATGACAATAAATACATTTGAAATACATTTTTATTGATAGTGTAGATGTGCAGGGGGTCTCCGGAGCTGAACCGCGTTGGTTTTAGGTCTGGGGACCCCGTGCCCCCCCGAGATACAGGCCCCTTTAGGGGGTGCCGGTATCCCTCTGCGTTTAAAGGTCCCGATCACGTGACCGCGGCCTGTAAACCAAGCAGAGCAGAGGGATACCGGCACCCCCTAAAGGGGCCTGTATCTCGGGGGGCACGGGGTCCCCAGACCTGAAACCTGTGCGCTTCTGCTCTGGAGACCCTCTGCACATGTACACTATCAATAAAACACATACAATATACAGTATAAATAAACACTCGTTCTTTACCTTAGCGTCTATGCGCTATGGTAAAGAAGCATTATTTTAATAATATTGTAAAGTGAGCAGGGGGTTCCCTGAGCCAGAAATTAATGCTCAGGAACCCCCCCTCCCCCCTGCTCCTGATCAATATTATTAAAAATACGGAAAATGCTGCGTCATTACCATAGCGGATAGCCGCTAAGGCAATGAAGGGGTTAACCAACCGTGCCCGCTTTATTGTGTGTAGTGGGGATGGGTGAGGGGGGTATTTGGCCCTTGGTGTGAGTTTAGGACTTGCGGGAGGGGGGGGGTTGTTGCGAGTGCACTTAACCCCTTCACGACCGTAGCAGTTAATACCGCTACGGTAATGAAGGGGTTAAGCCCTCCCGCTACCCCACCCCCCCCCCCTGCAAGCCCTCCCCAACCATCGTTGGGGCGAATACCCCATTCACCCACCCTCCCGCAACCCACAACAATAAAATACACACAGCAGCCGCCAAAAAATAAATAAATAAATGACAATAAATACATTTGAAATACATTTTTATTGATAGTGTAGATGTGCAGGGGGTCTCCGGAGCTGAACCGCATTGGTTTTAGGTCTGGGGACCCCGTGCCCCCCGAGATACAGGCCCCTTTAGGGGGTGCCGGTATCCCTCTGCGTTTGAAGGTCCCGATCACGTGACCGCGGCCTGTAAACCAAGCAGAGCAGAGGGATACCGGCACCCCCTAAAGGGGCCTGTATCTCGGGGGGCACGGGGTCCCCAGACCTGAAACCTGTGCGCTTCTGCTCCGGAGAACCTCTGCACATGTACACTATCAATAAAAATGTATTTCAAATGTATTTATTGTCATTTATTTATTTATTTATTTATATTTATTTATTAATTGTGCTGCTGCTGCAAGTCGTAAACTCACACCAAGGGCCAAACACCCCCCTCACCCCCAATAAAAAAAATTCACGCACAGCAGCCCCACAATTAATAAATAAATATAAATAAATAAAATCTATGTAAAACCCCCTCCCCCTATTCTCGCTTTTAAAACGCCCTGCCTTCTCTCTAATCTATGTAAAACCCCCTCCCCCTATCCCCCTATTGTGTGTGTGCGTTAAGCTTCCCTGCAAGCTATGTAAAAAAAACCTCCCCCTATTGTGTGTGTGTGTTAAATCTGCCTGGCCTGTGTTTCTGAGTGCTGAGTGCTCTGCGTTTAAAGGTCCCGATCACGTGATCGCGGCCTGTAAACCAAGCAGAGCAGAGGGATACCGGCACCCCCTAAAGGGGCCTGTATCTCGGGGGGCACGGGGTCCCCAGACCTGAAACCTGTGCGCTTCAGCTCCGGAGACCCCCTGCACATGTACACTATCAATAAAAATGTATTTCAAATGTATTTATTGTCATTTATTTATTTATTTATTTATATTTATTTATTAATTGTGCTGCTGCTGCAAGTCGTAAACTCACACCAAGGGCCAAACACCCCCCTCACCCCCAATAAAAAAAATTCACGCACAGCAGCCCCACAATTAATAAATAAATCTAAATAAATAAATAAATAAAGACATGAAGAGAAATAAATATATACTGTACAGTATATACTTTGTATATATATATACACTATATATATATATAGAATCCAATGCACAGCCGGCACACCATATGCAAGTAAATAAGTTTTGGTGCTTATCCCATAAAGCAATAACAGACCATACGATACCGGTTGCAACACGACATCAAGGGACAGCACGCGTGCTGTCCCTTGATGTCGTGTTGCAACCGGTATCGTATGGTCTATATATATATATATATATATATATATATATATATACTGTATATATACAAATATAGCTGTATGATATATATATATATGTATATATATATATATATATATACAAATATAGCTGTATGATATATATATATGTATATATATATATATATATATATATATATACACAGTGTATATATGTATACTGTATATATATATATATATATATATATATATATATATATATATATATATATATATATATATATATATATATATATATACAGTATACATATATACACTGTGTATATATATATATATATATATATATATATATACATATATATATATCATACAGCTATATTTGTATATATATATATATATATATACATATATATATATATCATACAGCTATATTTGTATATATACAGTATATATATATATATATATATATATATATATATATAGACCATACGATACCGGTTGCAACACGACATCAAGGGACAGCACGCGTGCTGTCCCTTGATGTCGTGTTGCAACTGGTATCGTATGGTCTGTTATTGCTTTATGGGATAAGCACCAAAACTTATTTACTTGCATATGGTGTGCCGGCTGTGCATTGGATTCTATATATATATATATATATACATACATACTGTATGTGAGTGAAAAGAGAAAAAAGTAACCCGTATGGGAGCACTCAGGTATGCAATTGATATATTTGTTTATTTATTTGACACAGTTCAAAAAGGGATGAATAAACAGTACATGATTTAAAAACACTTAAAAAAGAGGCATGGACCCTTAAACACTAATGAACAGCACTAGGGAACGACACACACTGTCAACCCTAAACATGAAAAGGATAGTGACTCAAAAAACACTAGGGAGAATCAAAGTGAATCACAATAGGTTACTGGGTTCAAAGGCACCTATACAACGCTAAGGATAATGCACACTACACACCAAAAGGTAGACTTGTCAAAGTATAAATGACAGTCTCAAAGCATCACACATCTGCATTAGCATACAGTAATATAACCAATGCCTACAGCACAAATCATGTGTAGGAAAGGTGGTAAGGTGGAATGAAATCCCTAGATGTGTAGAGCAATGAAGTTAATGAATAGCATACAGTATAAAACATAACATTACAATCCACACAGTACATTGCATTTACAGTACATTGTATACTGTAAATGATGCATAGCATTAAATCTATGCACCATATACAATACTGTACATTCTGCAAATGAATGTTAACAATATAATTGCAAGCTACTCTACCAGTAAATACTGTACAAACACTTCCAAACAATTCAACTACAGTATTTTAACCAATCAGGTAAACCAAAATCAATATATACTGTAAGTACCAACCAGAAAAGACAATTTAAAACCAAACTAACCCTTACAATACCAAGGATTACATCTATCTAATTGTAAAAAACCTTATACATTATACATTATACACAGCATTGTTTAAAGCCCCCTCCCCCCTAATGTTTCTGTTAAGCAGATTACACTGAAGGGAGAGAGATATAAAGGCCTAAAGCCCCTTCCCCCCTAATGTTTCTGTTAAGCAGATTACAATGAAGGGAGAGAGATATAAAGGCCTAAAGCCCCTTCCCCCCTAATGTTTGTGTTAAACAGATTACAATGAAGGGAGAGAGATATAAAGGCCTAAAGCCCCTTCCCCCCTAATGTTTGTGTTAAACAGATTACAATGAAGGGAGAGAGATATAAAGGCCTAAAGCCTTACCTGCATTGGTAAACCCTCCCTGCATTGGTAAACCCTCCCTGCATTGATGTCGTGCAGTGTACAGTATGTAAATGTGGGGAGGAGGGGGGCCCAATGTGCATAATGTACTGTGAGGTCTAACCACCCTCACCCCCTACCCACATACTGTACCGTTACCCCCCCCCCCATCCTGGCCATGGCCCCTCACGCACAGCAGCTCCACAATTAATAAATAAATCTAAATAAATACATGAAGAGAAATAAATATATACTTTATATATAAATGTGAGTTTATAAATAAAATAAAGAATATTATTTCTAGGGGCCCTAGAACAGAAGTTCCCACGCCAATTTCGCGCTCATTGCTCTTTTTTTGCTCTTTTTTTACAATGTTGCTGGTCTTGCGGCTTTGCAGTCTGCAAGCAAAAAGCGCAAAGTGTATGAAGTCTGGGTGAGCGCTTTCCACATTTGATGCCTACGGCACCTTCCCATTTCTACACACTTCAATACCTGCACAGTTGGTAGCGCTTTCCATCCCAGCTACCATTCTGGATATTCACCTCTCACAGGCCATTCTTGCCCGAGTCTGTCCTATCAGACAGGGGCATTAACCTGTATCCACACCACCTGGACAATTTCTCTCTGTCAGAGACTTGTGCTATTTATTTTATATATTTTTGTGTAATTATTCATGCAAATTTATGCTCTTTTCATATGTGGTTTTCAACATAAAGTGGCTGCTGGGCCTGATCCTAACTCATACAGTATAGCGCTTCCCTGTTTGTTTGTTTATTGCAAGCAAAAAGCAGTTTGTAGTACTGAGTGTGAGATAAATTACTGTATTTATCAGTGTTGATCAAAGAGAGTTGATCAGAAGGATTCCCCTTATATACAGTACGTAGAATTAATAAAATTGTATTATTTTCCGATATCCGCAGTGATTCTGGTCAACCTGACAGATTTTTAGTAATACAGTATACTGTACTGCAAGACCATGTGTTGTCTACCTTTTACTACAGTATACTGTACTGTATGAATGACAATAGAGTGCTGTATACTTTATAAGGGGAATCATTCTAATCAACTCTCTTTGATCAATACTGATAAATACAGTATCATATTTATACCCCTTTAGCACCTGTCGTTCCATCCTATGCACCCATTTACTGTACAATGGTGATTGCGGTCGTATTCACGTACTTTATGTGAGATAAATTAACCAGTTCTTTTATTGCTGAAGTCGCCACAAAATACTTTTATTTACAAATACAGTACAATACAATGGTGAAACATTTCAAGTTAACAGCAATTCAAAACATCAACACACAATAATACATACTTTACAGTACTGTATACTGTACTAGTATATTTGGGCCTTGTCTTTGGGGGTTTATTCATGCAATTATTAGGGTGACCTGGCGTTGGAAATACTGACACAGTACAATCCTACAGTACAGCTACACCACCCACCCCCTCCCTTAGAGTTTTTAATCCCTCCCTGGCCAAGCATCAATCGTCTGGCTAATCCAATCCAAGACATTGTTTTGTTAATCTGGCCCTGGGCTGTTCAGAACAGCCACTGCTTCTAAATTACTGAAAATATACAGGATAAATATACAGTGATGTGAAATAATCCTTTCTGTGGGTCTGAGAGGGTTGAAAGTCACCAGGTCCTCATACAGTAGAGTACATTCTCGAATACCTTTAGAATAAAAATACAGTATATATAAATATACAGTATAAATATTGCACAGTATACTGTAATGTTAAATAACCCATCCTGTTCTTTTTCCCTTCATACTGTAACAGTATCCTCATTGTGTCTGCGGTACAGTAGTTCATTGAGAGAGGAGAGGTTTTGTGTACATCATTACTGCTGTTTATATACTGTACATTTGACTGCACAAGCAGATTTGATGAACACAAGGCCCCCCCTCCCCCCTGGTGCACCCTTTTTCCTGGAACGACAAGAAAACAAAAACTTTGTTCAGTTACTGTACTGTACTGTACTGTATGTGCGTACTGTATTATGGTAGAACTACTGTACAGTAGGTGGCTGGTGCAGCTTTCTCTGGAAAGAAAAAAATGGAGCAGTTAGTAGGCACTTACTGTAGTATGTCAAACTAGTCTACTGTACTGTATACTGGAACTACTGTATACTCTGACTATTGGGAAAGAAAAAATCTGTGCCATACTTACCTGTATCATACTGTACTTACTGTACAATACTACAGCACTGTACTACTTTCCTGATGCTTGTCCATTGCGCGCGATGACAATGGGCAACACAGTGGCAATATGGTCTATATATTTATTGCATCGTTCCACGGTGAGTACATCGTTCCAAAAACTCATTATGGCTGTATACAACTCGTCCTTCTTGGAGGGTTTCGCCACTTTACGGATGTGGTCCTTCAGCTGATGCCAGACCATTTCGATCGGATTGAAGTCTGGCGATCTGTGATTGGAAAGAAAGGACAATTAGTTTAAGAGATACAGTACACAGTAAAAACAGTGGGGAACATATAAATGGGACACGGTCTACTGCACTTACTCCGCTGCCGCGCTCAAGGATATGCGCCGTCGACGCGGTGTGCTTGGGATCATTGTCCTGGTAAAAGCGATGACCATTGGGAAAGTCTTGTGTGATGTATCGCACTATCACGGGCACAATGTTGTCTTGGAAGAAATCTTTATTCATGATTCCTATAGCAAGAAAAGAAAAGTGCTCAATAGTACAGTACAGTGCATACGGTAAGGCAACACTAGTCAAGTACAGTGCATTAGGCGGCATTATATTTGAGAAATTGTACCTTCAAAGACGACAATGCATCCCGGTCCACGCCTAGAGATGGCACCCCACACATGCAGCTTCACAGGGTGTTTTGGCCGTGGCTTCAAAGTTATGCGGCCTTTTTTGTGGAACGCAAATCTTGCAAATCTCTCCAGCGACACAGTAGACTCATCAGTGAAGATGCAATCCTGGAAAGTCTCACCGCTGTCGATCCATGCCTGGGCCTGGAGCACTCTTTTGATTTTGTTTGCGTCCCGTATCATGGGGTACGCTCTGTAATGACAATGAATAAAAAATATTAGCGTCACAGCGCAGTACAGTTTGCAAAACAACACTTTTACTTTACAGTACAGTACCTCCTGTACTGTCCACTACTAACCTCACACGTCCATATTTCCATCCAATTCTGCGTCTCATCTTCTTTATGCTGCTCTCGGATACAGTCAGATTGTGGTTTTCCTGAAGAGTGTTTTTAACCCTTAATGCGCTCCTCTCATCATTCTCCTCACTTATTCTGTCCACCAGAAGAGTAGTCTCCCTACAATGCAAAGAAATTATATTGTGTTATTAATATGCAGCAATATAAAATGTATACTGTATACTGTACATGTAATGTTGTAATATACAGTAAATATAAATATACAAAAAATGTATACTGCTGTACTATAAATATAAATAGACAAAATATACAGTATACAGTACTGTTGTAATATAAATATACTATATAAATATACTGTTGTTATATCATAATAAATACACATCATATACTGTATATTCCGTTGTCAGATGAATTGCAATATACCAAAAGTGTATACTGCTGCACAAAAAATATAAATTGACCACACATACAGTACTCTACAGTATATACTGTTGTAATATCATAAATATACTATATAAATACAGTATACTGTTGTTATATCATAATAAATACACATCATATACTGTATATTCCGTTGTCAGATGAATTGCAATATACCAAAGTGTATACTGCTGCACAAAAAATATAAATTGACCACACATACACTACAGTATATACTGTACTGTTGTAATATAATAAATATACTATATAAATACGGTATACTGTTGTTATATCATAATAAATACACATCATATACTGTATATTCCGTTGTCAGATGAATTGCAATATACCAAAAGTGTATACTGCTGCACAAAAAATATAAATTGACCACACATACACTACAGTATATACTGTACTGTTGTAATATAATAAATATACTATATAAATACGGTATACTGTTGTTATATCATAATAAATACACATCATATACTGTATATTCCGTTGTCAGATGAATTGCAATATACCAAAAGTGTATACTGCTGCACAAAAAATATAAATTGACCACACATACACTACAGTATATACTGTACTGTTGTAATATAATAAATATACTATATAAATACGGTATACTGTAGATGTACACTACAGTTTTCTATATTTTTTTTGGTTAAGTTTTATAAATACAGTATACTTACGCATTTGTTATCTTTGGTGCCTTTTTGCGGTCTCTGTTTTTTCCTTGTGCATGATAGCACACGGTGCTTGATGGCACAACGAGGCCAGAAGCAGTTAACCAGCGCTGGATATCTGCAATTCGTTTTCCGCTCGTGTACATCTCCTTCATTCTCATGCTGAGATCCTTTGAAATCTTCTTAACAGGCATTGCTGCGAGTACTGTAGAAATAAATACAAACACAAGAATGTGTATTCGATGTTTAGTCGATGTGTATTCAATGTGCAGTGAATCCTCAAAATGGATGGTGTATTTATATGTTAATGACTCACATTACAGACCACCCACTTTCAACACCTGTACCTGGCCGCCATGCATAAAAGGTTGTACACGTTGCATAGCCCACCACTTGCTGATCTTTATCTGAGCCATTGTCCAGATACTGCATTGTGCCTCCCGCTTACATGGAGCAGCCCCGGTTCTATGGACGAAAGAATCATCTCACCTCTGCTGTGCCTGCCACACTGAAAAAGAGAAAGGCAGTTACCGTTTCCAAGCCAAAGGCAAAGCGACAGGCTAAGGCCAACAAAGAAAACCTTCTGCTGACCCCAAAGGCTAAGGCTTTTAAAACACGTCAGCCTTATTATGTGAAGAAGAAATACGGTACTGTGCTCGGTACGCAAGACGCATGGCAGCCAACTCACCGAATCCGCAGACCACTTCCCATAAGCTTCGACGACTCTGCTGTAGCTGTCCCGGAAATCTTCAGCCCGGCTTCTCCACCCCCATCTTCTCCGGTTCCATCTGAAGATGCTGCTGCCTCTGAAATCAACGGGTCACTGTCTCCTTTGCTCTTGGACGACTCTGCTTCTCTCCCGGAAATCCAGCGGTCACCTTCTCCATCCCTCTTCCACCACGCTGCAGCTTCTCCTGTACCGGGCATCCCCAGGTCACCTCTTCCACTCTCCATCGATGCCGCTTCTCTCCAGGGAACCCCCATCTCATCCTCCGTTGCACCCATCCCCCCAGATCTCCAGATGCCATGCACAAGCAGCTCGTTGGACCGGATCCTGAATGGGCTAAGTGTGGATCTCCCCGGGAATTCTAGTGTGCTGGCAAAGCTAGATCTGCTTCTGGAGTCGGTGCTACATATGGAGCAACGGATGCTACAAATGGAGCAGCGGCTGGATCAACGGATGCTACATATGGAGCAACGTATGGTTCAACGGATGGACAAGATAGAGGCAGACATAGCGGGCATACATTATTTGCTCGGTGTTAATGCCCCTGTTTCCCCGACGCTGGAGCAGGGGGGTGACATGGATGTGATGCATGGTACCTTCGACCCCCTTCCATCACCAAGCACACCCCCCCAACCAGAAGATGCAGTGTACTATGCTATTGAGGAGGACATGACAACCCCATCAAGACCACGCCAGGAGACAACCCGGCGACCACTACCGGAGGAAAGCTTCCTCCCAGACACCCTACCATTGCCCATCGCCTCAAGTACACCCGCTCCCAAAAGACCTCCTACACCCGCTCGCATACAAACAGTGCCCGACATCTCCCTGTGCGATCTGCCACCGGCGCTGAGGGAGAAGTATAGGGTGAGGAGTGCTGGTATACCACACAAGTATGCCTTGATCATATTTAAACACCATGTTCCCTACACATTGTACTGCGAGTGGGTGTTCAAAGTGAACTATGATGGGAATCGCCAAAAAAATGCCCTTCCTGCCAATTTAAGGAAAAAGATTGTGGAAGAAATGCAGCGCTATTACCCTGTTACAGATCCTGTAATGAGAGGCGTTAGAGACTGCATTAATGGCGTTTTGCGCCATGCAAGGCATCGGCCATGGCTGGAAAATGGGGAGGACTTTCAGTGAAACCATACTGTAATATTGTGCTGTACTGTACAGTACATGTTTTACCCTATAGTACCTGCTGTACTTAAACAAAGGATACTGAATGTTGTTGTGTGTTGCACGGTTTTTGTACTGTATTTGTAAATAAAAGTTTTTGGTGGCGACTTCAGCAATAAAAGAACTGGTTACTTTATCTCACACTCAGTACTACAAACTGCTTTTTGCTGCCAGACTGCAAACCCGCAAGACCAGCAACATTGTAACAAAAGAGCAATGAGCGCGCAATTGGCGTGGGAACTTCTGTTCTAAGGCCCCTATAAATAATATTCTTTATTTTATTTATAAACTCACATTTATAAACCCCGTCACCCACCCCCGCTAAACACAATAAAAAATAATCACACACAGCATCCCCGCAATAAATAAATAAATAAATAAATACAAATAAATACATTTGAAATACATTTTTATTTATAGTGTAGATGTGCAGGGGGTCTCCGGAGCTGAACCGCACTGGTTTCAGGTCTGGGGACCCCGTGCCCCCCGAGATACAGGCCCCTTTAGGGGGTGCCGGTATCCAGCTCTGCGTTAAAAGCCCCGATCACGTGACCGCGGCCTGTAAACCAAGCAGAGCAGAGGGATACCGGCACTCCCTAAAGGGGCCTGTATCTCGGGGGGCACGGGGTCCCCAGACCTGAAACCTGTGCGCTTCAGCTCCGGAGACCCCCTGCACATCTACACTGTGAATAAAACACACACATCATTAAAGAATCATTCTTTAGCTTAGCGGCTATGCGCTATGGTAAAGAAGCAGCATTTCTGTCTTTTTAATAATATTGTAGAGTAAGCAGGGGGTTCCCTGAGACAGAAATCTAATCTCAGGGGACCCCCTGCTCCTGCACAATATTATTAAAAGTTCAGAAACAAGGCTTCATTAGCATAGCGTATAGCCGCTAAGGTAATGAAGGGGTTAAGGCATAATAACCAATAAATACATTCAATACACTACCCACTACCCATGGCAACCTCCGCTGCTGTACAGTAAAACAGAGAAAAAAAATAACACTTTCAAAGTAATGTCCCCTAACCCCTTAATCACCATAGCGGTTATTAACCGCTACAGTCATGAAGGGGTTAACCCGCCCTCACCCACCACTCGGGACGCCTACTGTACATACCCTCCCACTCTAACCCCCCACCCCGTGAGGCCTAACCACCCTCAACCCTCACCCACTAATTACCCACAAGGGAGGCCTACCCACATACCGTTGGGGAACCCCACCCCCCACCCCCAGTCCCCGCAATCAAAACAATGCACAGCCCCACAATAAACAGCATTCTATTTATTAAATACATTACCCACCCCCTGTGCCCCCCCCCATAAATACAAGATTTATTCTTTTACATTCAGGGTCCATAACGCAGCCCCACGCTAGTCCCCGGTGGGCTGGCAGGGCACCTGGACAGACCTACAGTTTACCAGCAGCATTCCACAGGTTCTGGAGGCCTGCTGGTGGATCCTGCCAGCACCATGGCGCCCAGGTGGTCTCCTTGGGTCACCGTGAGCCACAATTGGGTCCCCACGGTAGGCCCAAGGATGTCTGGGAGCCCTGGGTCAAACCCACAGGTGTCTGCGGGGCCTCGGGTGGTTCCCATGGGGGTCTGGGGAACTCACGGGTGCTCACTACGGGTCCGCGGTGCCCCCACAGAAGTGGGACCACACATCATCATCCCCGCACCTACGGCTCGGAGGTGCCCCCACAGAAGTGGGACCACACATCGTCATGCCCGCAGACTACGGGTCCGCGGTGCCCCCACAGAAGTGGGACCACACATCATCATCCCCGCATGTGTCACCCGTGGAACCACCAGCCTGCTACCCTTTAGGATACCCGAGGATTCCCCGCGGGTGGTCTCCAGAGGTCCCACGCAAAACCACGGAAGTAACCCTGAATGTAAAAAAAATAAACCTGGCCTATACATTCAATACATACACCCTCCCCCCCAACACCTACAATACAATAATGTGCAAAATAACTATTATCCAGATATGGATAATAGATTAATTGCCCATTATTAAAAACATTAACTAGCATATACAAATAAATAAAGTACTACTGACCTCATCAATACGAAGTGTCCGATGCCAGCGCCTTCCTTCTCTTGCCCACACAAAACATAGCCAAAACCAAGCCAATACATTGCAATTACATTCAGATATCAATTAACCCCTTAAACACCTTATCGGATAATAACCGCAAAGGTAATTAAGGGGTTAAGCCACACAGGCACGATACCCACCCTTCACCCATGAATTTGTACTGTGGCTTCATCATGCAACTATATATATATACTGTATACTGTATATATACATACAGAGAGACAGAGAGAAAGAGAGAGAGAGAGAGAGATATATACAGTACTGTATATATATATACACACGTTATATACACACCCATGATAAACCAAATATACAGTACAAATAAATGTAGAAGGGTTATCAAAACCATACTGTTCTACAACCAAACACTTCTCCATACAGACACTACATTAAAATCAATTTCCTTTAAAAATCCTAACTGATCTCACAATCTACTGTACTGTATATGATCACAAACCAATGAAAAAAGTCACATTCCAAAATGCATAAAATCTATGCACCATACTGTATACATTCTGCAAATTAATCAACGTAAACAAAAATCAATTAGCAATCATTATTTAGATCCCTAAACATTTCACACTCAATCATGAACAATGAAACCATTAACAGATTCACGCCTAGAGCAGAACAATTAAGCCTTTGAAAAAATATAAGTACCGACAAAAATACAACCTTTACAGTACAACCAAGGCTATCTATCCCTGACCTTCCTCAAACACACAATACAATACCAAGGAATAATACATCTATCTAATTTTAAAATACTTTAAACTCACAAAATAATTAAAAACACATCTAATCCAGCTTTTAAAACATCATCATTTCTTACCCTGAATGTATACTGTACAGTATATCTCTCTAGACATATATATTGTACATACATACATACAGTGGCAAGAAATGATATACCACAAAAAAAAAAAAAATACACATGTTAAAAAACCTTTTGAAATAATTAACAAGTTAAATAAAATACATTTCTTTACTGTAGTTCACTTACCATTACTTGCCCCCACCGACTCCCGTTGCCCAGCTTACTCACGAACCAATCCACGATCAGGAACCCATAAAATAATAAACCATTCAAAATAATAAACATTAAACTAAAAATCCAAACCAATCCACGGGTCTTCTACTTGTAATACATCTTCATCTGTATTCTTCTTTCTTCTATCTCCTTCCGGGCGGGGCAGGGCGTGGTCTTCTTTCCATCATCGGCCACGCCCTTGTCTTTTTTCTTCTCCGGAGGTCCTTCCTCCGCGGCCTCTGGCTGCAAAATGAGACGACATAGGCTTTTAAAGGCCTATGACGTCACATTTTGCGTCATGGTTCCCACGGTCCTGATTGGACCATGAAAACCATGTGTGTTGGCCGATAATAAAAAAATGATGACGTCACTTAAAGGGAATGAAAGCACAGCCAATCAGAATGGCTTTGCTTCAATTGCCTTTAAGTTGACGTCATGAAAAGGCACATGGCCGTGCACACATGGTACTAGAGCCAATCAGAGCGTGGGAACTTTATCCCTACTCTGATTGGCTCTGGTATACCATGTGTCAGGGGCTTGGGGGAGAAAGGATGTGACGTCAATGAAAAACTGTCACGTGGTACGGTAGCCAATCAGAGCGTGGGAACTTTATCCTTATTGACGTCACATCCTTTCTCCCCCAAGCCCCTGACACATGGTATACCAGAGCCAATCAGAGTAGGGATAAAGTTCCCACGCTCTGATTGGCTCTAGTACCATGTGTGCATGGCCATGTGCCTTTTCATGACGTCAACTTAAAGGCAATTGAAGCAAAGCCATTCTGATTGGCTGTGCTTTCATTCCCTTTAAGTGACGTCATCATTTTTTTATTATCGGCCAAAACACATGGTTTTCACGTTCCAATCAGGACCGTGGGAACCATGACGCAAAATGTGACGTCATAGGCCTTTAAAAGCCTATGTCGTCTCATTTTGCAGCCAGACGCCGCGGAGGAAGGACCTCCGGAGAAGAAAAAAGACAAGGGCGTGGCCGATGATGGAAAGAAGACCACGCCCTGCCCCGCCCGGAAGGAGATAGAAGAAAGAAGAATACAGATGAAGATGTATTACAAGTAGAAGACCCGTGGATTGGTTTGGATTTTTAGTTTAATGTTTATTATTTTGAATGGTTTATTATTTTATGGGTTCCTGATCGTGGATTGGTTCGTGAGTAAGCTGGGCAACGGGAGTCGGTGGGGGCAAGTAATGGTACTGCACCGACACACTTTATTCGAGCAAATACCCAGTATGTACCTGGCAGATACCTGGAATGCGCCGCTCCTCACCTCTGACAAGCCCCGTTGCGTTTGCCTTCCCAGCCTGGGTTCATGCCTGGCTGACGGGCGGCTGATCTGTTAAATGATAATGATTAGGATTTAATAGGCTGCAATGCTTCGCGTGTCTACCAGATGGCATAAATTCATGAATTGTAATACAGTATATATGTATATACTGTGCAGTATTGCAGCCAGCGGGAATAAAATGCTTCAATCCCTGCGTGGAAAATACCTCAATGCACTCGGGCAGAAAACAGTCACAAACCTCAATACACCCGGGTATACCCGAATTCGTGGGACTAGCCGAGCTCGAATAAAGTGTGTCGCCAGTGTAAGTGAACTACAGTAAAGAATTGTATTTTATTTAACTTGTTAATTATTTCAAAAGGTTTTTTAACATGTGTATTTTTTTTTTTTGTGGTATATCATTTCTTGCCACTGTATGTATGTATGTACAATATATACGTCTAGAGAGATATACTGTACAGTATACATTCAGGGTAAGAAATGATGTTGTTTTAAAAGCTGGATTGGATGTGTTTTTAATTATTTTGTGAGTTTAAAGTATTTTAAAATTAGATAGATGTTTTATTCCTTGGTATTGTATTGTGTGTTTGAGGAAGGTCAGGGATAAATAGCCTTGGTTGTACTGTAAAGGTTGTATTTTTTGTCGGTACTTATATTTTTTCAAAGGCTTAATTGTTCTGCTCTAGGCGTGAATCTGTTAATGGTTTCATTGTTCATGATTGAGTGTGAAATGTTTAGGGATCTAAATAATGATTGCTAATTGATTTTTGTTTACGTTGATTAATTTGCAGAATGTATACAGTATGGTGCATAGATTTTATGCATTTTGGAATGTGACTTTTTTCATTGGTTTGTGATCATATACAGTACAGTAGATTGTGAGATCAGTTAGGATTTTTAAAGGAAATTGATTTTAATGTAGTGTCTGTATGGAGAAGTGTTTGGTTGTAGAACAGTATGGTTTTGATAACCCTTCTACATTTATTTGTACTGTATATTTGGTTTATCATGGGTGTGTATATAACGTGTGTATATATATATACTGTATATATCTCTCTCTCTCTCTTTCTCTCTGTCTCTCTGTATGTATACAGTATATATACAGTATATATATATAGTTGCATGATGAAGCCACAGTACAAATTCATGGGTGAAGGGTGGGTATCGTGCCTGTGTGGCTTAACCCCTTAATTACCTTTGCGGTTATTATCCGATAAGGTGTTTAAGGGGTTAATTGATATCTGAATGTAATTGCAATGTATTGGCTTGGTTTTGGCTATGTTTTGTGTGGGCAAGAGAAGGAAGGCGCTGGCATCGGACACTTCGTATTGATGAGGTCAGTAGTACTTTATTTATTTGTATATGCTAGTTAATGTTTTTAATAATGGGCAATTAATCTATTATCCATATCTGGATAATAGTTATTTTGCACATTATTGTACTGTAGGTGTTGGGGGGGAGGGTGTATGTATTGAATGTATAGGCCAGGTTTATTTTTTTTACATTCAGGGTTACTTCCGTGGTTTTGCGTGGGACCTCTGGAGACCACCCGCGGGGAATCCTCGGGTATCCTAAAGGGTAGCAGGCTGGTGGTTCCACGGGTGACACATGCGGGGATGATGATGTGTGGTCCCACTTCTGTGGGGGCACCGCGGACCCGTAGTCTGCGGGCATGACGATGTGTGGTCCCACTTCTGTGGGGGCACCTCCGAGCCGTAGGTGCGGGGATGATGATGTGTGGTCCCACTTCTGTGGGGGCACCGCGGACCCGTAGTGAGCACCCGTGAGTTCCCCAGACCCCCATGGGAACCACCCGAGGCCCCGCAGACACCTGTGGGTTTGACCCGGGGCTCCCAGACATCCTTGGGCCTACCGTGGGGACCCAATTGTGGCTCACGGTGACCCAAGGAGACCACCTGGGCGCCATGGTGCTGGCAGGATCCACCAGCAGGCCTCCAGAACCTGTGGAATGCTGCTGGTAAACTGTAGGTCTGTCCAGGTGCCCTGCCAGCCCACCGGGGACTAGCGTGGGGCTGCGTTATGGACCCTGAATGTAAAAGAATAAATCTTGTATTTATGGGAGGGGCACAGGGGGTGGGTAATGTATTTAATAAATAGAATGCTGTTTATTGTGGGTGATTGTACTGTTTTTATTGTGGGTACTGGGGTGGGGGTGGGGTGTTTCCCCAACGGTATGTGGGTAGGCCTCCCTTGTGGGTACTGACTGGGTGGTTAGGCCTCACGGGTGGGGGGGGGGTTAGTGTGGGAGGGTATGTAGGCATCCCGAGTGGTGGGTGGATGAGGGTGGGTTAACCCCTTCATGACTGTAGCGGTTAATAACCGCTATGGTGATTAAGGGGTTAGGGGACATTACTTTGTATGTTTTAATTTTTGTGTCTGTTTTGCAGAAGCGGAGGGGCCATGGCCAGGATGGGGGGGGGGAGGTTAACGGTATGTGGGTAGGGGGTGAGGGTGGTTAGCAATGCAGGGAGGGAGATTTACTGGTAACAGAAACATCTCTCTCCCTTCAATGTAATCTGTTTAAAGCCCCCTCCCCCCTAATGTGTGTTTCTGTAAAATCTCTCTCCCATCAATGTACTGTAATCTGTTTAACAGAAACATTAGGGGGGGAAGGGGCTTTAGGCCTTTATATCTCTCTCCCTTCATTGTAATCTGTTTAACACAAACATTAGGGGGGAAGGGGCTTTAGGCCTTTATATCTCTCTCCCTTCAGTGTAATCTGCTTAACACAAACATTAGAGGGGAAGGGGTTTTTAAACAATGCTGTGAATAATGTATAAGGTTTTTTACAATTAGATAGATGTAATCCTTGGTATTGTAAGGGTTAGTTTGGTTTTAAATTGTCTTTTCTGGTTGGTACTTACAGTATATATTGATTTTAGTTTACTTGATTGGTTAAAATACTGTAGTTGACTTGTTTGGAAGTGTTTGTACAGTATTTACTGGTAGAGTAGCTTGCAATTATATTGTTAACATTCATTTGCAGAATGTACAGTATTGTATATGGTGCATAGATTTAATGCTATGCATCATTTACAGTATACAATGTAAATGCAATGTACTGTGTGGATTGTAATGTTATGTTTTATATTGTAAAATAAGTTAGGATTATTAAATGTATTATTATTATTGTCTGTATAGAGAAGCGTTATCTGTAGGACAGTATGATTTTGATAACCATTCTACATGTATTTGTACTATTGGTTCATCATGTGTGTATATATACTGTATACTGTATATATATATATATATATATATATATATATATATATATATATATATATATATATACATCTACACTATAGTATCAATAAAAATGTATTTCAAATGTATTTATTGTCATTTATTTATTTATTTAGATTTATTTATTAATTGTGGGGCTGCTGTGCGTGAATTTTTTTTATTGGGGGTGAGGGGGGTGTTTGGCCCTTGGTGTGAGTTTACGACTTGCAGCAGCAGCACATTTAATAAATAAATATAAATAAATAAATAAATAAATGACAATAAATACATTTGAAATACATTTTTATTGATAGTGTACATGTGCAAGGGGTCTCCGGAGCTGAAGCGCACAGGTTTCAGGTCTGGGGACCCCGTGCCCCCCGAGATACAGGCCCCTTTAGGGGGTGCCGGTATCCCTCTGCTCTGCTTGGTTTACAGGCCACGATCACGTGATCGGGACCTTTAAATGCAGAGCAGTCAGCACTCAGAAACACAGGCCAGGCAGATTTAACACACACACACAATAGGGGGAGGTTTTTTTTACATAGCTTGCAGGGAAGCTTAACGCACACACACAATAGGGGGATAGGGGGAGGGGTTTTTACATAGATTAGAGAGAAGGCAGGGCGTTTTAAAAGCGAGAATAGGGGGAGGGGGTTTTACATAGATTTTATTTATTTAGATTTATTTATTAATTGTGGGGCTGCTGTGCGTGAATTTTTTTTATTGGGGGTGAGGGGGGTGTTTGGCCCTTGGTGTGAGTTTACGACTTGCAGCAGCAGCACAATTAATAAATAAATATAAATAAATAAATAAATAAATGACAATAAATACATTTGAAATACATTTTTATTGATAGTGTACATGTGCAGAGGGTCTCCAGAGCAGAAGCGCACAAGTTTCAGGTCTGGGGACCCCGTGCCCCCCGAGATACAGGCCCCTTTAGGGGGTGCCGGTATCCCTCTGCTCTGCTTGGTTTACAGGCCGCGGTCACGTGATCGGGACCTTCAAACGCAGAGGGATACCGGCACCCCCTAAATGGGCCTGTATCTCGGGGGGCACGGGGTCCCCAGACCTAAAACCAACGCGGTTCAGCTCCGGAGACCCCCTGCACATCTACACTATCAATAAAAATGTATTTCAAATGTATTTATTGTCATTTTTTTTTGGCGGCTGCTGTGTGTATTTTATTGTTGTGGGTTGCGGGAGGGTGGGTGAATGGGGTATTCGCCTCAACGATGGTTGGGGAGGGCTTGCGGGGGGGGGGGGGTGGGGTAGCGGGAGGGCTTAACCCCTTCATGACCGTAGCGGTATTAACTGCACCCGCAACCCCCCCCCCCTCCCGCAAGTCCTAAACTCACACCAAGGGCCAAATACCCCCCTCACCCATCCCCACTACACACAATAAAGCGGGCACGGTGGGTTAACCCCTTCATTGCCTTAGAGGCTATCCGCTATGGTAATGACGCAGCATTTTCCGTATTTTTAATAATATTGATCAGGAGCAGGGGGGGGGGGGGGGTTCCCTGAGCATTAATTTCTGGCTCAGGGAACCCCCTGCTCACTTTACAATATTATTAAAATAATGCTTCTTTACCATAGCGCATAGACGCTAAGGTAAAGAACGAGTGTTTATTTGTACTGTATATTGTATGTGTTTTATTGATACTGTACATGTGCAGAGGGTCTCCAGAGCAGAAGCGCACAGGTTTCAGGTCTGGGGACCCCGTGCCCCCCGAGATACAGGCCCCTTTAGGGAGTGCCGGTATCCCTCTGCTCTGCTTGGTTTACAGGCCGCGGTCACGTGATCGGGGCTTTTAACGCAGAGCTGGATACCGGCACCCCCTAAAGGGGCCTGTATCTCGGGGGGCATGGGGTCCCCAGACCTAAAACCAACGCGGTTCAGCTCCGGAGACCCCCTGCACATCTACACTATCAATAAAAATGTATTTCAAATAATTTTTAATGTGCGGATGTTTGCGCAGAGAGAGAGCAGCGGATCTCTCTCTGCTGCAAACACATCTCGCCCCCGCCGCCCATACAGTAGTATCATTTATGTATGTGCATATACAGTACAGTACAGTACAGTACTGTACAGTACTGTATGTTAGGGCTTACAGGGGTTGTTGTTATACAGTATATATATATATATATATATATATATATATACAGTATACAGTATATATACTGCATTACAATTCATTATAGGGGACGGCTTCACAGAGAATAGCTCGCAAGCGCCACCATGTGTATTTTGACGGCATTGCAGTATTGTAACCAGCCGGAATAAAAAGCTTAAATTCCGGCCGGAAAATAACGCAATGCACTCTGGCAGAAAACTATCAGAAACCTGAATACACCCGAGTATACCCGAATTCGCGGGACTAGCCGTGCTCGAATAAAGTGTGTCGCCAGTGTATAATCCGGTCCCCGCCCCACTCTACTCCTTCATACAGCTAGTTTCTTTCTTTTTATAGTGTTTTCTATAGTGTTTTTATACTGTTGCTATTTGCACTATATTTTATTGCTGCTTATATACATTGCACTTTACATTTTGTGCACTTTCTGTATTTTATACCTTTTAAAATATATATTGAGCAATTAATTTATTTTTTATTTATATGTGTTCACTAATCATCTGTTTTTTCTCTCTCTTTTATTCCATCCGATTAATATATGAATATTTCTGTTTACTATTTCCGCATTTTTAATCGTCATATTATATGTGTGTTATTATATAAATAAATTGTGTCACTATGTTATGTCATGTAAACCTTTTTTTTTTGGACCACAGAGTGATGTGTCAAGTTTTTTGGCAACCTGTGGGTTAATTGTGTAACCATTAGAGACGGTTAATCCGTTAATTGATTTCAATCAACTTTAGTATATAATACTTCACAATCATATGGGTCATTATTCGCTCCTGAGGAAGCTGTCCGTGAACAGCGAAACGCGTTGAGCCTTTTTTTCATCAGTCTGCTGCAGTTGCTCTAAGGGTGAAGACGTGTGAGGTGCCTGCCGAAATCGCTGCTGATCGGCCGAGATTCTTCTTCCCCGCTCCCTACCGGATGTCATCACCCACTCCACCGGAAGTGACGTCAGACGCCATCCACTGGCGGCGAGGTGGGAGCAAAGGGAGAAGAGTCCAGCTAGCTTCTTTTAACTAAGAGCCCTCTACTGTCTCACGAAACTGTTACGTGTACATGCCCTATGTACTTATTGTAAGTACATTTCTTACTTTGTTTGATTGGATAAATACTGTGTTATACGATCCACACTATAGTCCGTTTCTTTTGCATATGATCCCTACACTCTGCGCGAACCGGAGTCTCCATCACTTCAATGAATTACGTTTGAAGTTCCTGCATATCCAGAGTCAAATCCCTTGGATTTCAGAGGCGGCAGCATCGTCGGATAGAACCGGAGAAGATGGCCTGTGGGTTTCCGGGAGGGCGGCGGCAGCATCGAGGATGAGGGGTGGAGAAGACGGGCTGAATATTTCCGGGACAACGGCGGCAGAGTCGTCGAAGCGTATGTGAGGAAGTGGTCTGCGGGTTCGATAGGTTTGCTGCCAATCGTTTTGCGTCGAGAGTACATCACCGTATATCTTCTTGACATAATAAGGCTGATGTCTATGAAAATCCTTAGCCTTTGGGGTCAGCAGAAGGTTTTCTTTATTGGCCTTAGTCTTTTGCTTTGGTGTTGGCGTGGAAACGGCAACCGCCTTTCGCTTTTTCTGCCTGAGAGGCACGGCAGAGGCGAGTGGGTTCCTGCGTCCGTAGAATCGGGGTTGCTCCATGGAAGCAGGTGGCACAATGCAGTATCTGGACAAGGGCAAGTTCAGAAAAAGATCATCGAGTGGTGGGCTATGCAAAGTATGTAACCTTTTATGCATGGCAGCGAGGTACAGGTGTTGAAAGTGGGCATACTCTAATGTGAGTCATTACCCTATAAATACACCATCCATTTTGTGGATTCACTGCACATTGAATACACATCGACTAAAAATCGAATATACATTCTTGTGTTTGTATTTCTTTCTACTCGCAGCAATAGTTGTTAAAAAGATTTTCAAGGATCTCAGCATGCGAATTAAGGAGATGTACACGAGCGGACACCGAATTGCTGCTATCCAATGCTGGTTAGCTGCTTCTGGCCTCGTTGTGCCATCAACCACCATGTGCTATCATGCACACGGAAAAACCAAACAAAAAACGAGGACACCAACGGTAACTAATGCGTAAGTATATTTATATAACTGTATAATACAGTATATCTATCATTTTTCATATTGCTGCATATTAATAGAACAATATAGTGTGTAGATCTATCTAATGTTATAGTTATATCGGTATATTTATATAACAACAGTATATATATTGTTTATATTGCTGCATATTAATAGAACAATATATTGTGTAGATCTATCTAATTTTATAGTTATTTCGGTAAATTTTTATAACAACAGTATACAGTATATATTGTTTATATTGCTGCATATTAATAGAACAATATATTGTGTAGATCTATCTAATTTTATAGTTATTTCGGTATATTTATATAACAACAGTATATATATATTGTTTATATTGCTGCATATTAATAGAACAATATATTGTGTAGATCTATCTAATTTTATAGTTATTTCGGTATATTTTTATAACACCTGTAACTTACCGGATTGTTGTTTTTCTGTACTTTGTAGGGAGACAACTCTTCTGGTCGACAAAATGAGTGAGGAGAATGATGAGAAGAGTGCATTAAGGGTCAAATACACTCTGCAGGAAAATCACAATCTCACTGTATCCGAGACAGCATAAAGAAGATGAGACGAAGAATTAGATGGAAATTTTGACGTGTGAGGTTAGTACTGGACAGTACAGGAGGTTAAAGTGTTGTTTAAGAAACTGTACTGTACTTCTAAAATTATTTATTCCTTGTCATTACAGAGCGTACCCCATGATAAGGGATGTTAACAAAATCAAGAGAGTGGTCCAGGCCCAGGCATGGAACGACAGTGGAGAAACTTTCCAGGATTGCATCTTCACTGACGAGTCTACTGTTTCGCTGGAGAGATTTGCCATCTTTGCATTCCACAAAAAAGGTCGCATATCTATGAAGCCGCGTCCAAAACACCCAGTGAAGATGCATGTGTGGGGTGCCATCTCTAGGCGTGGACCAGGATGCATCGTCATCTTTGAAGGTACAGTAAAATGTATGTCACACGCTTTTGCCTTATGCACTGTACTGTACTAGTGTGCAGTTTTTTGAGCACTTTTCTTTTCTTCTTATAGGAATCATGAATAAAGCTTTCTTCCAAGAGAAAATTGTGCCTGAGATTGTGGAATACATCACACGTGAGTTCCCGGATGGTCACCGTTTCTACCAGGACAACGACCCGAAGCACACCGCGTCAACAGCGCATATCCTTGAGCGCGGTATTAACTGGGTGAAGACGCCAGCGGTGTAAGTGCGGTAACAGTGTCTCATTTTTTCCCACTGTGTACAGTATCTCTTTAGCTAATTGTCCTTTTTTTCCCCCTCCCTCCAATGACAGATCGCCAGACTTCAATCCTATCGAAATGGTCTGGCATCAGCTGAAGGACCATATCCGAAAAGTCGTGAAACCCTCCAAAAAGGATGAGTTGGAGCAAGGCATACTGAGTTTTTGGAACGATGTACTCACCGTGGAACGATGCAATAAATATATTGACCATATTGCGACTGTGTTGCCCATTGTTATCGCGTTTAATGGGCAAGCATCAGGAAGGTAGTATGGTATACAGTAGTACTGTACTGTATTATTGTAAGTACATGGAAGGGAAGGGGAGGGTTAATTCCCACTTGTGATGCTAACCAGGAGTAGGCAATGTTTGATCACATGGACCCCTCAAGGGCTCAATGTAGACTGGGAACTGCAGCACTTTTTATAAAAGAGGGTAAAAGAATTACTTAAGTAAAGAGACTGTGATTATAAAAGACACAAGTTTGGAATACGTGCAATATTGTATGATCCAATTATACCTATTATACCTATGATTGAAAGTCACACCACGGTATAATGAGTTTATCAAATTGATTATTTTAATCAAATGATATTCAAGGCTAAGTGTCCTTATTTCAGGAATACAAATTTATTAATTCCTTATCTTAGCTTAAACTTGTAAATCGTACTGCACCTATATCCGTGTTTGATGGTATAATCATTTTTGATCTTTTTGTAACCATATAGTCCATAGGACCCTATCCTGTCAAACTACAATGTCATTTTGAATATCATTATGTTTAACTAGAAAGATTTAGCATGATCTAGATATCATGCATATGTGGCAATTATTCCTAACTTAGGTTCTAACTGTATATAATTTCTCTGTGTACTGTGAGGGTAATACACAGCAATTTGTGTGTTTTTATGTATTACTCCACTATAGTGTTGATAGTGGTTTTTAATTGTCTTACTTCATTATATGGATCATTGTTCCTTTATATATTGCAGTGTTGAACAGTGCTAGACATACTGATTTAATGTGTCTTGAGCGATGATCCTAATGTTATTTGTTCTTAGGAGTATACCCACCATTTCCTTTTCTTGGATAAAGCTGTCAGTCAGTCTTTGTTTACATTCAGGACGTCCCGTTTTTTAAGGCCTATGATTGGCCAGAAGGGCCGTCGCGTCATCAAGGGGAGGATACATTCACCTCCCATGCAATTGCACTGTGAAGCACAGCTGGGTTTTCTTTAGGCTAATGTGCCTTACACCAGCTAGAGGGGAGGGACGCCTCCCACGCTTCCGATTGGCCCAAATTACACAGCGTCATAGGAGAGGAGAGGGAATTGTGGGTATTTAAGTATGTGACCGTTGTAAGTGATTTTACTCTTTGATAAAGCGTGGGATACCACGGGAAATGCGTCAGAGTGTTCTTTTTGGCTGTTACTATGCCCTAAAATAAATTTTTGCACCTAGGATATTTTGTGGTTTGCAGTTTGTGGTTTCCAATCTTCAGCAGCAGCAGCAGATGCACCGCCGTTTTCCCTGTACTCTCTTCAATTATTGTAAGTACAGTATGATACAGGTAAGTATGGCACAGATTTTTTCTTTCCTAGTAGTCAGAGTATACAGTAGTTCCAGTATAGACTAGTTTGACAGTACTAACTGCATATTGTAGTCCAATATGGAGTAGCTATACAGTACACAATGCCATAATACAGTATGCACCTACAGTAACTGCTCAATTTTTTTCTTTCCAGAGAGAGCAGCACCAGCCATCTGGTTACAAAGTATTTACAGTAACAGTAGTCAGAGTATACTGTAGTTCCAGTATAGACTAGTTTGACAGTACTAACTGCATACTGTAGTCCAATATGGAGTAGCTATACAGTACACAATGCCATAATACAGTATGCACCTACAGTAACTGCTCAATTTTTTTCTTTCCAGAGGGAGCAGCACCAGCCATCTGGTTACAAAGTATTTACAGTAACAGTAGTCACAGTATACAGTAGTTCCAGTATAGAGTAGTTTGACAGTACTACACAGAACACAATGCCATAATACAGTATGCACATAACTGCACTAATTTTTTGTTTTCTTGTCTTTTCAGAAAAAAAGGATGGCCTGGGAGAGATGGGGGGGGGGGGGGTATCGTGTAAAGTCTATGAACTGTTTGTACAGTTAAGTGTACAGTATCTAAACTGCAGTCATGATGTACACAAAACCTCTCCTCTCTCAATGAACTACTGTACTGTACACAGAATGGGGAAGAAGATAAAGACGGAAAAAATTATATTACTATAAATGCATATTATTATATATTATATATTATATATTATTAATTAATATTATTATCAATGTGCGTTATTCATGATTATCCACCGGCCCTCAATTTCCATCTGACAGAAGAACTTAATAAAGACTGCATTATGGATTATTCATGATAATTTTTATATTTGTTTTTTTTGTTCCTGATAAAATAAAATAAATATTTATTTACATTCATGATAATCATAATCATTGACAACAACCCCCCCCCAGACCTACAGTACACCAAAGAAAAAGAAAGAATGACAAAACAACATGAATCAGTTAATGTTTTTTTTAACTCTTAATTCTCATAGTGCTGTGCAAATCAGATTTACATATCAAATTTGAGAAGGGATTTTCCAAAGCGTTACCGTAAACAAAGCCTCAAAGGGTTGGGGGGGTGGGGGTTGGGTGAGTCATGCGCAGTAATCAGCTAGCTCCCATCTCAAAGAGGATAACACGCAAGCGCAGTGAGGTGACGCGCGGCTAGGGACGGATTAAAAACACAATGGCGGGGCGCATGCGCGAAGGCTAAGGGAATGGCTGCTTAGTGTGTGAGCTCTTTCCCCTTCGGCACTGTTAAGGCGTTTACATATTGGAAAAAACGATAATTTGAACAAACAAATACATACTCAGGGAGTACAAAAATTCAGGATGCAAACGAGACCAAAAACGGGACGAGCTCAGCCGTACTCACAACTTATTTTAATAAATCTGACCCAGCGCGGACGAACAGAGCGGGAACCCCGTCGCCGCATGTGAACTCTGACTCAGATGAAGAGCGGGAACCGACAGATCAAATGGAAACCCAATCTGCTGAATTGATCACCAGAAAGGTGATGAGAGAGTTCTGCAATGAACTAAAAGCCTATATGCATAAAGAACTCTCAGACCTACGTTGTGATATAAATTGCATTGGGGCCAGGACTGATGAACTGGAGACACGACTAGACTCCACGATAAAAGCAGTGCGCAAGAACGAGAAAACTTCAGCTAACCTTCAATCCCAAATAGACGATCTTGCTAGCAACCAAGAGGACGCGGAAAACAGGGACCGCAGGAATAACATCAGGGTGCGGGGGGTCCCAGAAGAGTTTACAGACCCTGATGACTTTGTCACAAGATGGCTGACAAGCCTGTTCCCAGACAAACCAGAAACGGACCTGCACCTCGACAGATGCTATCGGGCCCTCAGGTCAAAACCCCAACCAAATGACCCCCCGAGAGACATTATTGTCCGGCTCCATTATTTCAAAATAAAAGAAGCGGTGTGCCAAATTGCCAGAGCCTCAGGCACGGTAGAATTTGAAGGGGTCAAACTCTTGATCTTTCAGGATCTGGCACCCGCTACCCTGCTCAAAAGAAAATCTCTTACACCTCTTAACAGAATGCTCAGAGACAAAGGCATAAAGTACTGTTGGGTTTTTCCCTTCGGTCTTCTCGTAATCAAAAACGGCGCTGCTCACACCCTGCGCAACATGGAGGATCAAGACTGATTCCTGCAAAAAATAGGCCTCAAAGGTAAAATCACTGACCTGAATGAAGCAGAGGGATCCTCTCCCGAGCCTGGCTGGAACACAGTGACTCGCCAGAGAAGCAAATCGCGGGAAAAATCCCTTAATTGATGTTCAGCTGCGACCAATTAAGCCTTAAAAGGGCACTGTCACTGGACTGTTCGTCTGTTTGCAAAAGACATTGATAAAGTTGATTCATTCAAATCTTCATCCAGGAACGGCGGCCATCTTGGGTTCCTCGGCAGAGAAAGCTCGACAGAGGAAGTTTGGAACGGCTCCCCCTTCCCACTGCGGCGCACCGAATTGAGAGACATTATTGCGCACACCGGATGATCCCCCCTCTCACCCTTCCCTCCTCCCGTTGTTAAATCCCCTCCTGCTGGCCAGACCGACGGTCCCAAGCAATGTTCCAACGCAACAGCAGGGGGTAAGACAGTGTGAGTATCACACAATGGGCCGTGGTGGAATGCAGCAAGCTGACACGAGGGAAGAGGGGGGGGGGGCTATATCCCTGTGCTGTGGTTATCATCTCTCTGACTTTTGAAAAGACCCGGATACGAGAAGGGCCTCAGTGCCGCCCCTGGGACCATAATAATGACATGTCGGGCTATCATATGTGAAGGTTCCACTCGGGGGGTTTGTTAATGGGCTTGTAGGGAAAGAGGGAGGGCTACGGTCACTCGCTTGGGGGATTGCAGAGAAGGGTTGCGCTAGATCCTATAACTCTGAGACTGATGAAACATGGGGTCACCCTACACTTGACACCGTTGCTGGTAAAGTACACTTAGTATATATATATATCTTAAAGGGCAGAGAGCGGTTGGCATGTCCCGGTCGTTGCCGGATCTCCCTGCTGCACCTGTTTTATGGATGGCCTAACCTTCCCTGTACTTGGCTTAACCAATTAGCACAACCTACACAGCTAATCTAATCCCATAGAGATGGGGCACAGGTTTGGAAGCCGGTAATAGAATACCCACCAAACTTGGAGCTGCCTTGGACCCAACACAGTCACATATGTTTGTTGATAAAAAAGAAAAAAAAACACACACAAAAAAATAATATATATATATATATAATAACAATAAGAGTATACCATGGTAAGGGAACAGTTCGGAGAAGTTCCTCCACTCCCTGAGTTACAGTTTCACAGGTTACACACGTTTTAAATTTGTTTGTGCTGAAGGGGGGGACTCCCCCTTCCCTGGCTCCCGTTATGTGTCCTACCCAGTATGTCCTGGTTAGTTACAGGACATACCACAAAGTCCTTGGAGCAGAGCGGACCCGGAGCAACCCGGGTAAACATACACCGAATAAAGATACTTGTCTTTTCTCCGCTCTCCCAAAGGCAAGAGATCCAACGGGGTCTTTGACCTTGAGGGGATCTCCAAAATTGTTTATGTTGTTATTATTTGTTATGTTTCTTCCCTCCCTCCCCCCTCCCGGTTGGCTGCGGGACCAGCTCAACATTGAATTCCACGCCATGGACTTCACCTGCAAACGGACAAAATCTGCAAAGGTAATCGATATCTCTAGACACCATGCTCTACACACAGCACGTAAGATGGACCAACCAGATGCCTCACAATGGGGTTGATCATTCTATCCCATAATGTAAAGGGTATGAATAACCCGGGTAAGAGGAAAGTGGCCTTCGCGGATTACCAAAGGAGACAGGCAGACATCATACTTGCTCAAGAGACACACTTTAGTACAGCCAGCTCACCAAAATATCTAGACAAATATTTTAGGCAATTTTATACTTCATCCTCCCCCAAGAAGAAACAAGGGGTCGCGATTATCTTTCATAACAAGTGTCCCTTCCAAGTTGAGAAAATAATTAAAGACAAGGAAGGGAGATACTTAATTTTAACAGGCTCAATAAATGGCCAAGTCATAACGGTTGCATCAATATATGCCCCAAACACCCATGACCCTAAATTTTTCACATTAATCTTCAACAAGATACATAAAATTGCACAAGGCCCGATAATAGTGGCAGGAGACTTTAACACAACTCTGAACCCTAAACTCGATAGATCAGGACCACCACTAAAACATCCCAAAGCTGCCCCAAAAGACCTGCGGTTAGGCTTAAAAAAGAACAACCTTCTAGATATTTGGAGAGAGCAGCATCCCCAGTATAGGGACTATACTTTTTTTTCACACCCCCACTCCACATATAGCAGAATCGACTACTTCTTTGTCTCTTGTAGACTGGTCCCAAAGATCTCCCATACTGGGATCCATGATATTTCATGGTCAGATCATGCACCCATAGAGCTACGGTGCACACAATTAACGCTAGACAGGCCTGGAGCAAACTGGAAGTTAAATGAATCCATCCTAAAGATTCCTGCAAATCCTCTCAAAAAATCGCAGAGGAAATAAAACAATATTTTAAGATAAATGACGGCTCAGTGGATTCCCATATTTCCCTCTGGGAGGCCCACAAGGCTACACTGAGAGGGATACTCATCAGCTTAGCGTCAAGGCGGAAAAGAGCGAGAGAGAGGCAAAGATCAGGTTACTACAATCTAAACTAAAAACTCTCTCAGATAACCATAAACAAACTAATGACCCTACCATCCTCTCCAAACTCAAGGATGTAAAAATCGAACTAAACCTAGTATTAACTTCCCAAGCAGATACTTCACTGAATTGGTCAAAGAGGAAATTTTTCGATAAAGCGAACAAGCCAGATACTATGCTCGCAAACAAATTACGACACAAAACCCCTAATTATAATATTCAAGCTATCAGAAGGAAATCAGGCGATGTCTCCGGGAATCCTAAAACCATAGTAGATGAGTTCAAACTATATTATGAGAACTTATATAATGGAGATAAAATAGCGCATAATCGCCATACAGACAGAGCCCGTGAGAATTTTCAAGCAAGCTCTAAACTGACAAGGTTGACAGTGGAGGAGAGAGATTATTTGGGCAGTGAGTTTACCTTAGAAGAGGTTTCTCAGGTTTTGATAATTTGAAGGCCTCAAAAGCCCCGGGGCCAGACGGCTTCTCTGGCCTATATTACAAAAAATTTAACAAACTATTAGCACCCTACCTACTCAAAATGTTTAATGAAGTATTGACAGGTGTTCCCTTCCCCGAGCAAATGCTCCAAGCGTCTATTTCAATAATTCACAAACCAGGAAAAGATCCCTTAGACTGCAAGAGTTATAGGCCCATTTCACTCATTAACACGGATATCAAAATCTATGCCAAATTAATTGCCAACCGATTAAGTCAGATCCTACCTAGACTGATACACCCAGATCAAGTCGGATTTGTTAAAGTTGTCGGGAAGCGGCCGACAACATCCGACGAATCATTGATCTGTTAGAGATAGCCAATTCCAAGAAAGTAAAAGTTATGGTGTTAAGTCTAGATGCAGAAAAGGCTTTCGATAGGATCGACTGGGCATACTTGAGAGATACGCTTGGAGCATTTGGATTCGATAAGAAATTAGTCATGGCCATAATGGCGCTCTATGCAGGCCCATCAGCTAGAGTCATCCACCAAGGCTTCCCTTCAGACCTATTCAAGATCAGGAGTGGAACAAGACAGGGGTGCCCCCTCTCACCACTGCTCTTCGCCATGTGTATGGAACCACTGGCGGCCCAAATTCGGGATAACCCAGACATCTCAGGGATTGAAATAGAGGCCCAGACCCATAAGATCGCTCTCTACACGCACGATGTCCTCCTGGTTTTGTCTAAGCCCCTCACCTCTCTTCCCAATTTCTTCAACTTGCTAGATAAATTCAACAAAATCTCAGGGTTCAAAATAAATGAAGCAAAATCAGAGGCCTTGAATGTCACAATTCCAAAGACGGAAGAAAAACTTATCTCACTTAACTTTAACTTCCGGTGGCAAAATAAGGCAATCAAATATCTTGGGGTCTTTATCACCCGGACCTTTAAGGAAATTTATAAAGCTAACTACCCCAAATTAATCAGGGCCCTGAGAGAAGATATAAGGCGCTGGTCCAAATTCAATATTTCATGGATAGGCAAAATATATAGCATAAAGATGAATTTACTCCCACGCATTTTGTACCTATTTCAAACACTCCCAGTGCCCATCGGAAATAAACGAGCTACAAGCCACTTTATCCAAATTCATATGGGGGGGCAAAAAGGCGAGAATTAATAAACAAACACTACTGAAGCAACCGACAGAAGGTGGCTTGGCAGTACCTTGCTTGGTATCATATTATAGAGCGGCCCAATTATGCCAAATTTCTCAATGGCAGACGAACCCTGATTTGAAGAGATGGGTGGCATTAGAGAGCACGGCATGTTCCCCATTGGAACTACGCCAACTAATATGGACCCCAAAAATAGCGAGACTAAAAGCTATACACCAGCCGCTATCCTCAATGACCAATTCACTGGCAATCTGGGACACAGTCAAATTCAGATGTGGCCTTACATCTAAAAACACGCTGATGACTCCCCTCTGGGGAACCCGCACTTTGCTCCAGGCTTGGAAAGTATAAATTTTGTAAATTGGAAACTTAGCAATATTTCGCGACTGAGGGATCTGGAGGGTAATGACAAAATTATGACGTTTGAGCAAATTAGATCAGACAAAAAATTCCCCCACTCCGAATTTTTTAAATACCTCCAGATCAGAGCCTTTTATAATAAAAACATCCCACACCCCCCTTTGACGACGTTTGAAAAGCTCTGTCTCAGAGAGACATCTACTAAGGGACTCACATCGCAGTTGTACAGAGAACTGGTCGGTTCCACACCCCAGGTCACATGTAAACTAAGATACATGTTAAAGTGGGAAGCAGATCTGGGCGAGACGTTCAGCGAAAAAATCTGGTCCCAAATAGCGACAGCAGCGGCCAAAAGCTCGATTTGTACAACATTAAAGGAGAACGCATATAAAGTCCTGATGAGGTGGTACCTGACCCCAATCAAATTATAAAAATTTACCAAAGGTTACTCCCCACTGTGTCCTCGGCAATGTGGAGATAATGCAGATCTCTTACATATGCTGTGGTCTTGCCCTCAGCTAGCACCGCTATGGTACTCAATCAAAGTTTGGCTGGAGAGGATTTTGGGCCTCAAAATACCATTCGACCCAGGGCTCTTTCTACTAGGTAGAGCGCACTGGGGCATTACAAAGACAGATCTCAAGCTTATTGCTCATTTTGCAACAGCTGTGAGGTGCGAGATCGCAGCATTATGTAAGCAAAATGAAATTTCCTCAATTCCCAAGATTCGGAACAGAATTTGGTACGTCTGCCAGATGGAAGAATTAACAAGTTTGGTTAATGACACTGGCGAAAATTTTCTAAAAGTCTGGACGCCTTGGCTGGCCCAGACAGACATCCTAGGGGTGGCACAGACCTCAATATTGCTTTGATAGTCAGAAAATGCGCTCTCCTATAATGCAGTAAATATAACACGAAGTGATCACCAACATACCCAGGCTCACACACAGATAGATATAAAGAAATAGTGTCCCAAAGTCCCGTTGAGAACGTGGTGACGACGAAGAATCAGATCAGTCCCGTGGCCTTCCAACCGCTCCACACCCCCACCTCCCCTTCCTTCCCCTATTCCTGATTTTTTTATTATTTTTGTTAACTTTGTTAAACTATGGAGATTGAATGTTTCACGGTTGCGATACTTACTGTATGAGATACTGAAAATGCTTGTTAAAGATTTGTTCCTGCATTGTTTTACAACTGGTGCATATAAGAAAATTCAATAAAAACGATAAGTTAAAAAAAAAAAAACACAATGGCAAGCTTCAGAAAATGAATGACTCTGTAGAGGTGTCTGTCAATAAGAGTTTCAAATCCTTTAGCGAGCCTTGTGTGTGTGAGTGGGGGACGGGGGTACAGGGTACAGCTGCATGAATGATTAGCTGTGCAGCAGTTCAAAGAAATGACATAATTTCAAAAGGCGGGTCATCATAATAATTTGATCCCTACACCCCCAAATACAGTACATAAAAAGCACACAAATCAACCATGTGCAGTCAAACGCACAGGGTCGCAGTCAAATGCTACAGCACAGATTGAATATCGTAATATCAAGATGGTTTTTGCAGGCTTGTGGAGAAAATTTAAATAAAAAATGAGGAGAATTTTTTTTTTTGGTCACTCACTCAAGCATGCAGTGGTGAATTTACAGGCGCATGCGCAGTAATCAACAGCTGTCAAGCAGGAATGTGATTGAAACCAGAAAGACACATTCAAATGAATGGTGTGGGAGAGGTGTACTGCACTGTAGAGAAGATAAGTTGAAATACCCTGCAGTGCCGTACATTATCCTGTGTGTGTGCGGGGGCGAGCGAGGGGAGAGCGCTGTATATGCCGAAATGTGATACTGTTACAGTACTGTACACGCCTATGCGTTTCAACAATTTTCAAATGAGACATACAGCACTGCAAATGCACGTATACAGTAAATATGCAAATTTACAATTACTGCACGCGCACACGCAGACTGTGTACTGACGTAGGTTGAACTGCTAAAGTATTAGACTTCCAAGACAACAGCTCGCGAATGCCCCCCTGAGTTTTTAGACGGTATTGCAGTACTGCAGACAGCGATAAAAAACCGCATATGCCCGCGATTATCAGAGCGGCGCGGATCCGGCCACATTAGGATAAATGTGGCCAGCCGCCACTGTAGCAATATCACTATGCATCCCTGGCCAATAGAATCGGGACGAAATACGGTCCAATGTTTTATCCCTGCCACGGTGACCACCCCAAGGGACAGTATGGGCTAGAGTGAACACAGATTTAACAAACGCCTTGGTAACCAATATCTGTTTTGTGACCTCCCCTGTTTGTGTCTGCCTATTCACCCTATACAGGATATCATTTTATAATTCAAAATGGGGGAATACTATCACCCCCTGTGCATTCAAAATCTGCTCATCAATTTTTACCACCTTATCATACTGTCTAGCAAGGATTGGGTCTTCCCTTTGCCTCTGGTTAAAATCAGGGAGGTATATGTCTGGTAAATCTCCAGCGCCCATATCCCCCTCCCTCTGGCCATCCCCAGCCATCACTTGTGACTTCTGGCTACTAGAATGGTCACCTTGAGACCCAGATTTCTGCAACCAGTCCTGTTTGTCAGAGCGTCTTTGCTTCCGAGTCTTTGGAACCCAGTGTCTACTGGGAAAAAGGTCTGCCGAGAAGGGGAACAGTTTGCCAGGGTACTCCTGAGCCATAGAATAAGACTACTCGTGAGAGACTGGAGCCATTAGATCCAAAAAAAAAGGCCAGTCCCGGCCGAGCACAACGGGGGCAGGGATCCAAGGAGCAACTCCTACTTTTAGGTAGGTCTCCTGACCTTTTACCTGTAGCCGGATTTTGGCCATCGGATACCGTTTTACATCGCCGTGTATACATTCTATTCTCCATGGAGAGTCAAAAGAACACACGTTAGGCGGTAACAATTCCTGGAAGACCAGAGTTTTCCCACAGCCCGAATCTACAAGGGCCTGGACGTTTTTATCCCCAACCTGGGCTGGACGTAGCCAGGGCTTGTAATTTTGTCCAGTGAAGGCCGAGGCGACGGTCCTGCTGAAGGAACAATCCATCTGTGGACAGTCCACATGCTGGTGGCTTTGTTCTCTGCATGTGGAACATGGAGAGGGTTTAATCGCAGGAGGGGGCCATGGATAGCGCTCCGCTGGACCGGATACTGGAGACCAGGCATCTTGTGGGTCCTGTGGGCGACGTCCTCGGAAGTTCCTCTCATTTGGCGACAAGCCGACATCAGGAAGGGGATGAGGGTCTCGGCGGTGCCCGGCGTTTTGACTTCTTCCTTGTTGGAAGGACTGCTCCTTTCGTGGCACTTGGCGGTTGCGCATGGAGGGGCCGTAGTTTCCCTGTTGTTCCAATCTCCCTCTTTGGGTCTCCGCAAGTGCTGGTGAAGTTGGATCCATCGGGTCCAGGGCACTCGCCTGATCCTCGGCCCCAAGGAAGTTCTCAATGAGTCTGACCGCCAAAGCTAGGGTTTCAGCAGCATGGCGTTTTAACCACGAGCGTGCAGAAGGGGGGATTATCTGTAGGAATTGTTCCAAAACCACTTGCTCAAGAATTGCCTCCTTAGTGCGCACCTCTGGTTGTATCCAGCGAGTACACAAGCCAATAACCGCTGAGAGAGGACCCGGGGTCTCATCTTAGTGGTGTACTTCAGGTTCCGGAACTGCTGCCGGTAGGTCTCTGGGGTCAGACCTAAGCAATCCAGTTTGGCTACTTTTACTTGTTGGTAGTCCATTGCCTGATCTGCTGGGAGGCCCTGATATGAGTCCTGGGCTTCTCCTATGAGGAGCGGGGCCAATGCAGTTGCCCAGCGATCTGCAGCCCAGTCCTGAGCTTCGGCAACAATTTCAAATGTCAGTAGAAAAGCCTCTGGATCCTCGTTCTGAGCTATTTTCCTCAGGAGGGCCAGGGGTTTGTTCGCAAGTTCTGAACTGGCAGACCCCTGGAATTAGGTCAGCAGATTGGCCATACGCTCATCCTGTGCTGCCTGCTGCTGGGTTTGCTGCTGCAATAGTAGTTGGGCCTGCTCCTGCATTAACAGTCCCTGCTGTTTGGTCTGCTCCTGCATTAACAGTCCCTGCTGTCTGGTCTGCTCGCACAGAAACTCTTTTAAAAATTCTTCCATTTTTCTCATTTTTGTGTGTGTGGCCCTTCAACTGCATGGGCCTCTCAAAATCCCGACACTTCTGACACCATATGTTGCAGGGTACATGCAACCACACACGCGGGTTCTCTTGATAAGGCTTCTTTATTGAGCCTTAAAAACATACAGCACACAAAACAAAATAGCTTCTCTTCAGCATACAAAAACAAAATAGCTTCTCTTCAGCAGACAAAAACAAAATAGCTTCTCTTCAACATAGAAAACAAGGCAGCTTCTCTTCAGCATGCAGGACACAGACAGTTCATCCCACATGTACTTTGAAAAACAGACCTTATAGCAGTAATCTCTTCAGTATTTCAGTCCTGTCTCCTGACCAGCAAGCTTGCATGTGTTTACAGCCTGGGGGTTTTAAAACACCTTGATTATGCAGCTGGGGTCAGACTAATTAAGCAGCCCTTCTCAACTGAAACTTAACCTCGTCACTGCTGCACTGCAAGCCTAAACATAGGTTTGCCAGGTATATGGCTGGAGACGTTCATTCACCCTGTCACATACCTATTACTTTATGTCAGCAGATTGCCGTTATTCACCTTTCATCTGTCTTCACCACATGGATCCATTTACGGGACCCCACCGGCACTGATACAGTGTTAGGGAATGCCTATACATCACGATCTATCCCAATTCTCCAGAGACACTATTCTTGTAGCCCTCATACAGGTCCTAACCCTCTCTCTCTAAGGAGAGAATACAGCTCTTTTGGTATCATATTGTCTATCTCTTTTTTTATACATTGCATGTATTTTTATCACTGCTAGTGGACCTAGGTTGTCCTATTTTAATAAATATACCAAACTTTCATATTTGCACTAGGATTGTGTGCTCTTTATTTGCATTTGTGAGAAAATAATCATTGCTCTCTTTTTTTTAAATTTCTTTGAGATAAGATAGACCTACTGTACATATTCATAAAAGAAGATGTGCCAGTTTTGATGTGAAATTGTCTCATTATTTCTACAGTATTTCCTTTTTTCCCATGCTAATTAAAAAAATCCACCACAGCTCATTTGAATTATAATTTTCTATAAACTGGACAAAATGACAATTTAATTATATGGTGCATTGTAAACCTGATGTAACGATTTTTACCATAACTGTGGCATGTGTTCATAAAGTCCAACAGCTGCTGTCTGTTTCGAAAATCAAAACCTCTGAAAAAAAATAGGTGTTGGTAAGATTGTATTCCTTTTTAATAAGCTTCTAGCTGCTAGACAAAATCACAGTGACAAACCAGGGCTAAAACTAAAGGATGAAGGGCAGAATAAAGCAACTTAATATATAAAAGAGAGAAAAACGTCACACTCATGATTCATGATTAGTGCACTGATAGTCAATCAGATTCCTCTGTGGCTAAAGAAGATTCTCTGTGATATCCCTCCTTCCTGCTGCTATCCCAAGTAAACTACATACCCCACAGACACTGTCCACGTACACAGTTTAGATCAGGGGAAATCTTCAAATCAAGAAAGTGCAAGGAAAAGGAAAGTACTGTAGGCAGATATCTAAAATGCAATATTTATTCACATCAGCATATAACGTAGAACAACTTTGCACTTACTGTACATCTGAAAAAGTAAAAAACGTGTTTGCCACAGACTTAATAACCTGAGCTTCTGGTCTTCAGAGTATCTCGCCATATTTTCAATACATTTAGCTAATGGCTACACTTCATCAGGTGGCAATGTATGGTGGCTTGGGAGGGGTTTCAGTCTGCAATTTAAGTAAATTGACTTAAAATATACAGTATACCATATTTACATATACAAATATAAGAAATGCTCAATACATTAATATTAATGTAAATATCACAATGAATTAAAAATTATATTAACTGTGAAAGCACCATATCTTTGTTATGTTTAAAAGCACATTGTCTTTAAACTCAGTATGTCTACTCCCTTATCAATATTTATTTTATATTTGTATACCCTTCTCTTGTGGGGTCTAATTGTATGTCCAATATACTGTATTGGTGGCCCCACGGGCACTGCAGTTAATAAATAATAGGATATCTAATGTTTTAAAATGTGGAGGTACTGTATTGAACATATTGGTGCTTGTAAAAGAGAAGTAGACAGAGAGACCTACTATAGAAAAACCTTTTGGATTTTAAAATTATGCAAACAAAGTGTTCAGATGAAAATAAAACTACTCTTAATTTTTGTGATAGCGTTTTTCCTTTTTTGTATGCGATATAATTATTTTAAATGGGGTATTATATCACAGTATATTAATGCACTTTGTAAAACTATTTTTGATGCAATTTATTTTGTATGCACAGTAATTTTTTTTTACATTATTCATATCAATATTATATAAAATTCCACACCTATTAATCATTTAATATCTGTACAAGAAGACATGTTCTGGCGCATGGGTTAGGGGGAAGGGATAAAAAGGAAACAAGAGGAAACACAATAGTGTGATATTGTTAGAGATAATAAATTGCAATTGAAAGGTAAGAGTTACATTTTTATTTATCTCCTTACACCTATCGAGCAAGCAAGCCTGGTCCTGTCACAGCCGACTGGTAGAAGCACTGTGCTGCGACTATTTTATCTTACACACTGAATAGCAACTACCCACAGGCACTAGTGGAGAAAGGGAGACGACGATCCTCCCGAAAGTTGCGTTGCCAAAAAAAAGACAGCAACAGGACGTTTGTTGCCCAAGTTCCTGTTACAGTAGTAAGGGAAGGAATTGAGGAGCCATACTGGGTTGCTCCAAACCACCATTCTTATCATGCATAAAAATCAAGACATGCGTTGGTGAGTGCATTAAGCATTACCTTTTGCTGTTGTTGTAATAAAGCTGTATTATGCTATAAATCAAGTGAAATTAAAAAAAAAAATAGAGGAATCTACCCAAATGGTTGTTTAATGAGGAAATAAATGTGAGTTTATTTCTCACCTTTCTATTGCAATTTATTATCCCTGACACTGTTACACTATTGTGTTTCTGCTTGTCTCCTTTAATATTTCTACCCGATCCATGCCCCAAAGGATGTCTTCTTGTACTGTTCTTTTGAAAAGCATTTGGAAAACCCTTCAGACTTCGGCTGCAGGATTGGAGGACTTCCAAAAACCTCACATCTTGTTTGGACTCTTGAACCAACAACGTGTATGTATTTCTGTGACATGTATGTGTTGAAGAGCTCACTGTATTCACTTTTAAGCACTTTCACATGCACTATATATTCAATGCATATACACTTACTGTACACCCTACCTCATGTGACATTTATATTAGAGGCTAGATCTGTTAGCACCATCCACCCCATTTCTCTTTCAGATTAATGTGTTTATACATTTTAAGGATTAATTGTTAACACATTTCATATTTATATTTCTACATTAATTTACACGTAAATTAATTGATTAATAGCAATATATTCATTACAAACGTTGTCAAGGATTAATGACCTTATATTCATTATTATGTAACCACTTCTTATTTATAGATTGATTTATGATTTATGTATTCACAATTTATTTTTTATATTTGTGGAACAGTTGTTCCACCCCACCCAGTCGCATATATATATATATGAATGTAAGGGGGGGACCTATATGTTACCAGGTGTGGTGCGTTATACCTGTCAGGCTCACAGGAGGTCTGAGCCTCCGCCAGTGAGAGCCTGGGGTGAATCCTCTGGATCTTTCTTGGTTTCACCTGTGTAGGGTTCTAGGGATATATAGAAGTTTGGCTACACAGGACCCACATATACAATAACCACGTACTCAGGAATATATATGCAGGCAACAACACACACTTATAATATACACTAATAACACTCCCCTGCTAGGGGTTATCTCCCCCCAGGTAACTCAGTCCTCTCAGTGTCTCTTACTCCACTAGGAGTATACCCGCCCACCACCGTGTATCCCCACACCGTGTCCACAGCCTACCCCATGGTTCCCCGTGGTCAGCGCTGCCACTATGTGAATAGATAATGTTAGGATGGTATAGGTTGGTGCACTTATGAGGTACCTGCCGAGCGCTCCTGCGCTCGGGTCAGCAAACAACTTCGCAAAGGATCAGTCGCTTGTTGATGCATCCTGATCACGGGTCTCCTCGCACGGGGTCCGCCAGGGAAGATCCCACCCTGGATATAGTCTCTGTTTCTGTGGCGTAGGCTTGAGCCCAAGCCTCCGTTCCGGGAGCGCAGCGTCCGCTGTGTCCCTATCTACCACTAACACTAAAGGGATAGATACTAACTTAGGGCCAGTCCCTATGCACCACAAGCTGGGAGAGGTCAGGACCTATCTGGGGCCTAGGGGTTTTCTGGCCTATTGCAGTGGGTCACAGACCCCTGCACTCACCTCCTTCCCCTAGCTCTCCCGGTCCTGCACTGCCTTGCTCCTCACGCGCGAAATGTATCTAATTCCCTGCAAGCAGGGAGCTCCTGTAGCCCTATTGGCTCCCTGGCATCACATGGGGTCCCCTAAGGCTCTTGGGAGATGTAGTCCCTGGCTATTACCTTCCCTGGTAGGCTAGGGCTTTGCGCGCTTATCCTGCGCATGCGCGAACTCTGCCGGGCCGCCCTTACTGCGCATGTGCGATATATAACACAATGGCGGCGCCCTGCTCGGGAGCCGCCGGGAACCGCCGGAACGCTAACCCGCTCCCTGCACTGGCCCCCACCCTCCAGAAATGCCGGCGGGTCTATCAAGTGATCCCCGGCAGCGGAGATAACGAGGGGGAAGGTCGCGGGGCAGCAACACGCAGAGGGGACATGGCTACATCTGTAACCCCTCCAATATTACTGTACTGTGCCTCAAACTATACGCCTGATACTGAGTTGGGTGCTTATGTCCCTATACCTATGTTAGCTACTCTACGTGCGTAGAGAAAGTAAGGGGGCACAACACTTGGATGTATATAACACATTTATGTAGGTGGTATTGTATATATAGCAGAAGGATAACAGTAACTACATGATCCTTAGAAATAGGATAACACAATACACATTATCATCACAGTTCACATAGGCGCTGCGTGTGTGTGTTAAAGTCGACTTAATAGACCTTCCAATTATGGGTTTACAGGCCTATAGTTAGAGCACCGGTACACAGTTGGAGATTGTGTTTTGTCACTGTGTGTTGCAGACCTGTAATTCGCAGTGGTTTGTCTATTTCAAAGACCCACCGGGGGATCCCCTCCGTCATCTACCTCTATCTCAGAGCTCCGGTTCTCTGCAGCCAGAATCTCAGTCCGATCAGCCCCCCTTGTCTACACATGGGACACGTGCAGGTATGGGTTCACAGGAAGCTCTAAAACAAACCTCATTCGCTCAGCTCTGCGCAGATCTACTTCCCTGTCATGGCTTATCACAATCACAGAAGTAAGCACACCAGGTTACTAAAGAGGACAGCCGGGGTCTTGTATTAATGAGGGGAAGATGGGAACCCTGATGGCATTACATCCCCAGGCAGAAGTTCTAGTAAAGTGCCTGCAGAGGACTCAGGATATTAGAAGTTATGGAAATGGATATTCCCTTTTGATTATGTACAAGAGTGATGTACGTCATGTGTGCCTCCCTGTCGAGATGTATGGAGTCCAGGGAAGAGAATGTAAGAGTTAAAGCCTGTCCTGTCAATAAAGCCTGTCCTGTTTGTATAAAAGTTTGAGCTGCCCTTTATTATCACCCTGAGCTTACACTACCAGGCAGCCGAATGCCAGCACCCTGAGAAGGAAAAGAGAGTCGGTGGCACCACATCTACACTGGCGACACACTTTATTCGAGCTTGGCTAGTCCCACGAATTCGGGTATACCCGGGTGTATTGAGGTTTGTGACTGTTTTCTGCCCGAGTGCATTGAGTTATTTTCCAAGCAGGGATTGAAGCATTTTATTCCCGCTGGCTGCAATACTGCACAGTATATATATATAAACTGCAGTACAATTCATGAATTTATGCCATCTGGTAGACACGCGAAGCATTGCAGCCTATTAAATCCTAATCATTATCATTTAACAGATCAGCCGCCCATCAGCCAGGCATGAACCCAGGCTGGGAAGGCAAATGCAACGGGGCTTGTCAGAGGTTAGGAGCGGCACATTCCAGGTATCTGCCAGGTACATACCGGGTATTTGCTCGAATAAAGTGTGTCGGTGCAGTACACTACCTCACAATAACACTCCATAGGAGTTCGGCAAGGAAGGGTTACACTAGGAAATAAATTGTCAAGAATACAGGTCAATCTTTCCATTATCATAATGTCATTTATTTTTCCAACAATTTCATTCATGGATGGGGGAAAGTTGTTTCCAGTTTCTAGCATCTAGCAGCTGACAAATATGTATTAGTGACACAGTTTCTCCAAGATTTGTCAGATACAGAGGGGACAAGTGCATATAATGTAGTTGGAACCGTATACCAGTGAAACATTATTTTGTCCTTTTTAACGTTGGTACATATGGAAAATCCGGCCATCCTTTAAAAAATTCTAAGCAAATCTTGTTCATAATCTTTGTGTCTAACCCTATGTTGCTTAAAGGAAGAAATCATCCATCTTCCATGTTCATAGATAAGACACATGGACTCAAACGTGATAACTTTTCTCAAGGAGCCACCAGGTTCATTTAGGGAATCAAAGTAGTGGTGGAGCTAAAGATATCTAAAAAAAATGTACAGTTGTCCAAATTGAGAGACATGCTGCTATATTCAAATTACCTCAGTGTGCTCCAGTTGATCAAATTTAAAAAAAAAGCCTAGTGATAATTCAATTTCGCCAGTTTACAAAGCTTTTTTAAATAATTCCCTTGGGAAATCACAGTTATTTAACAAAGGTAGGAGAGGAGAAGGAAACTGACAGATTTGTTTTAGTAGCCCATTTGTCCCATTGAGATAGTGAATTTGACATTAAGAAAAAGCTTTTTTCGAATGTGAAACTTTATACATCCAATGTAGACTATAGGTGTTATAGGGGAAGATAATATCATTTTGCAAAACTAACCAGTGTTTAGAATAGTCTTGGGCATGTCAGGAGAAGTTAACTATGTTGGGCAGCCACAGAAATACTTATATAGATTTGGGAGCACCAAGCTACCATGTGCTGAAGATCAGATGCAATAAGTTGATGCAGGGTTTTCTACCCATTAAAATTAACTTTTTAATTGAATTTTGAAAGTGATTGAGAGTGCATTGGGAAATAGGAATTGGAAGAATGTGAAACAAATTCAACAGACAGGGAAGAATATTCATTTTAATCAAAGATATCTAACCCAGGCATCAGATCTCGTATTTATCCCACCACCAAGTATCTCTGGATAGATTAGAAAAGGGAGGGAATTTTACAGTATTTTTTATGTACTTTTACCTAACAATTAAATGTAGAGTCTCAGACATTTATTTGCATTTGCCTCCAATGGTACTGCTGCGACACACTTTATTCGAGCAAATACCCAGTATGTACCTGGCAGATACCTGGAATGCGCCGCTCCTCACCTCTGACAAGCCCCGTTGCATTTGCCTTCCCAGCCTGGGTTCATGCCTGGCTGATGGGCGGCTGATCTGTTAAATGATAATGATTAGGATTTAATAGGCTGCAATGCTTCGCGTGTCTACCAGATGGCATAAATTCATGAATTGTAATGCAGTATATATATATACTGTGCAGTATTGCAGCCAACGGGAATAAAATGCTTCAATCCCTGCCTGGAAAATAACTCAATGCACTCAGGCAGAAAACAGTCACAAACCTCAATACACCCGGGTATACCCGAATTCGTGGAACTAGCCGAGATCGAATAAAGTGTGTCGCCAGTGTAGTCATAATCCACCTTTACCATGTTAACAATATGTCCAGGCCAACACTCAATGCTTCAGATTTGTTATTCATTTTTAAATCTGAAATTAAACTATACTCCTTTAAAGATTTTTATAGGTTAAGAAGGGACTAGTGAATTTGTAATAGTTAATAAAATGTCACCTGCAAATAGACTAAATTTAAAATGTAAAGATCCTATTTCTATGCCCGAGATATATGTATTTTGTATATTTGTGTTTAGAGTTCAATTTCTAGGGCAAATACGAGAGGCAATACAATTAATTCCTGGCATGTACTATTGGTAATTTGAAATGATCCAATATACATTCAGAAATGAAAACTTTAGCAGATGGGAATGAATAAAATCTCTGAGATTGCTCACAGGAAATTTTTACCAAAATCCAAAAGAAGTCAGAATCCTGAACATAAATAGGGGATAAAAATCACATGCCAGCTTTTATGGATATCCCTGTTTCAGCACAGGTGGCTCAATCAGTTCCTCAGTGCTTGACTGGGCCACTGATTGAGCCACCTGTGCTGAAACAGGGATATCCATAAAAGCTGGCCTGTGTGGCTCTTGAGGACAGGTTTTCAGACCCCTGCTCTAGGGGATCTTATCAGTCCTTCAGGGAATCATGTAGCCCCAGTCTTGTAGCCCCGAGCCTGAGCCTTTGTCTAGGGAACCCTCTAATTGGTGGGACCCCCTGTTCTGTAGCTATGTCCCTGAATTAAAAAAGAACAAGGTTTGTGTTGGTCAATGGTCCTATAGTTGACCACTGGTGGGAAATAGGCCAATTCTCTCCTGAGGAGGTAACAGGGGCACTTCGTAAGCGACAGGTGGAGATCAACCTGGGTGTAATAGTACCTAAGGGCCCCTCTATACTATACCAATAGTGGGCCCTCATGACCCAACAACAATTTTTCTAAGACTGGATCTTTAGTTAAAATTTCTCAATGTCTCATAGTATCTTTTTGTTATAACTTACATTTTTATGATTTTTTTGCACAGAAAATACATAACATTTCATAGTTATCTTTCAATCTCTTATGTAAATAGTATTAACACAGCACAATTAATACAAATAAAATGAAAGGGGGGGGAAGCGGGTGGGGAAGTGTACGGATGGTCCCATTGTTAGTTCTTTGGGCTCTCTGCATCCTCCATCTAAGCTGCCAAACATACTGACTCCCGTGCGGCCCCCTAGTCCTCCTGTCTATTGGATTTTCCTGACACTGGTCAAAGGAGAATGCATTTGGAGCTATCAAAGCAACACCATGATGGCATTCACTCCTGGGATATCTGTCTGGGCCATACAGGGCATCCAAACGTTTTGGAATTTATCATCATAGTCATTCACTAGACTTGTGAGCTTCTCCATCTGGCACACAAACCAAATTCTATTTCTCAGTGTATAATGATGTAATCTCACTGGTAACAAGACAATAATTTTCTTCCTAATTTAATTCTGCAATTTTTTGTAAAATTTGGGTAGTGTCTATTGTATAAGATTTTAATTCTGTAACATATGTCTGTAGAAATATGTCCACATACAGTATCTGAAAACATTAGAGGTGAGGGAATCAATCCCTGACACTATCGGATGTCCAGGGGGATTGCACAGACCTTTATGCAATTTGAGCAATATATTAAGAATGGGAATTACCGGGTCTTTTGCATTCGTATAAATATCTAACAGTTCACATATTTCTTTAACATTTTTATGCCTATCCATCACAACTGTTCCACCACCTTTGTCAGCAGCTCTGACCACTATTTGCTCGTTATCTTGAATTTCTTTTAGCGCTTGACTTTTGGGTTTTGTTAAATTGTGTTGGAACCTCATAGAATTCTGTTTAGATTCTAATTTAGAACACTGTTGAGGATTGGTTAGACACTCGAACAAGCCCCAAGCACTCACAACTCACCGGGTAGGAACAAAAATAAAATAATTTTTATTAAACTACATAATAAAAATGAAAAACTGGGGACATACTGGGACAAAACAAACAAAACTCTCCTCCTAAATGTTTCACACTCTAACAGCGCTTTCTCAAGAAAGCTGTATTCTCAAAAATACAGTTTTTGTCTTTTCCATCATATGCGCTTTAGGTCTTTTTTCTGCACTATATTGACTTTTCTCTCTGGTTGAGAGTTTGGACCAGCTGCAAGGAGAGTTTAATTCATTTACAGATGCAGCGGCCTTCATTCGAACATTTCACGGAGCCGTTTTCGTGTGCTCTGCTGTATTTATTTATTTATAAAATATTTTATCAGGAAGTAATACATTGAGAGTTACCTCTCATTTTCAAGTATGTCCTGGGCACAGAGTTAAGACAAATAATACATGGTTACAAATACAGTTACATAAATGAACAGGGTATACATTATATACAAGACATTGCATGCACAGTTAAAGAAAATATATGTTATGGGCGTATGTAACAGTTACAGACCAGATTAAAATGTGAGACAGCCTTAGATTTGAAAGAACTTAAACTGGTGGTGGATGTGAGAGTCTCTGGTAGGTTGTTCCAGTTTTGGGGTGCACGGAAGAGAAGGAGGAACGGCCGGATTCTTTGTTGAGCCTTGGGACCATGAACAGTCTTTTGGAGTCAGATTTCAGGTGATAGGTGCTGCATGTGGTAGAGGTGAGGAGCTTGTTCAGGTAGCTTGGTAGCTTGCCCATAAAGAATTTAAAGGCAAGACAGGAAAGGTGAACTTTGCGCCTTGACTCTATTGATGACCAATCTAGTTCTTTGAGCATTTCGCAGTGATGTGCGTTGTAGTTGCATTGGAGAAAAAAACGACAAATTGAATTGTAGAGGGTGTCAAGTTTGCTAATGTGGGTTTGAGGTGCCGTGCCGTATACTATGTCTCCATAGTCAATAATTGGCATTAGCATCTGCTGTGCGATACGCTTTCTGACCAGGAGACTTAGGGAGGATTTGTTCCTGTAAAGTACCCCTAGTTTGGCATAGGTCTTGGTTGTCAGGGTATCAATGTGCATTCCGAACGTTAAGTGGGAGTCAAACCTTAAGCCCAGGTATTTAAAACTAGTGACAGGGGTTAGGGTGGTGTTAGTGTTGGTTCTAATATGGAGCTCAGTCGCTGGAAGCTTTAAAAATGTACTCTTGGTCCCAAATACCATTGTTACAGTCTTGTCAGTGTTTAAAAACAGTTTGTTTTGGGAAATCCAGTTTTCAAGTCTCAAAAAGTCAGACTGAAGTATGTGTTGAAGGTCAGAGAGGCTATGGCTGTGCGCATATAGGATTGTGTCATCTGCATACATGTGTATTGAAGCTTCCTTACAAGCTGTGGGAAGATCATTAATGAACACTGAGAAGAGTAGGGGCCCCAGAACAGAGCCTTGCGGGACACCACAGGTGATATCCAGGGGGTTGGAGTTAGAGCCTGAGATGGACACATGTTGGGATCTTCCTGATAGGTAGGACTGAAACCAGTTTAAAGCATGCTTCCCTATTCCAGAGCTCTGGAGTTTGTTAAGCAGGATAGCATGATCTACTGTATCAAAAGCCTATGCAAAATCTAGGAATACTTCACCAGTGAGTTGTCCCCGTTCCATTCCACAGTGGATTTCATTGCAAACTTTTAGCAGGGTAGTTACGGTGGAGTGTTTGGGACGAAAGCCAGATTGGAATTTGCTAGGGAAAATTGTCTTGGTGTAGTTGTCGTTTAATTGGGAGTGGACACATTTTTCCATGACTTTGGATAGAATTGGGAGAAGTGAGATTGGTCTGTAGTTTGAGAAAGTGTTTTTGTCCCCACTTTTGAAGATTGGGACAACTCTAGCAGTTTTCCAGGTCTTAGGGATATGCCTGCAGACAGGATAGAGTTGTCTGTGGAAGCAATTGGTCTGGCAATGGCTGGGGCACCAAGTCGTAGGAACCTAGAATGTAGCAAGTCAGGTCCGCATTGGCTGCTTAGTTTTAGTTTGAGGAGCGCTTGTGCAATCTCCTCTTCAGATACTGGGCCAAATTGAAAATTGTGGGCAGTGTTGGGAAGGGGTGGGGCTATGTGGGCACTCCCAGGATGAGATTTAGGTTTGTGGTTTGGGCTTCGTTTCGCTAATAAGTTAGTGGCACACCCCACAAAGTAATCATTGAATGCATTTGCAATGTCAGTGGGGTTTGTCAGAGTAATATCCCCCTTAGTGATATTACTTGGTTGTTGATGGTTAGGATGCTGGAATATATTGTTGATAACCTTCCAGAAGTTAGCTGGGTTTGATGTATTTTGGTGGAGATTGTCAGAGTAATATTGTGCTTTTGCGTGCCTTGTTTGCCTTGTGCACATGTTCCACAGGCATCTGTAGTGATTGAGATCCTTGGTAGTGCCAGTTAATTTGTAGCTTTTCCACAAGGTATCCCTGAGCTGGTAGAGTGCAATAAGGTCAGTTGTAACCCATTGAAGATGGACCCCCCGTACCCTTATTTTGCATAGTGGAGCATGGGTATCGCAGAGTTTTAAGAACTCGGATTGGAAATAGTCGAGCGCAGAATCAGGGTCGGGAATTAAATCGATTCTGTGCCAAGGGCAGTTGGTAAGGTCATCCAGAAACTGTTGTGGGTTAAAGTTTTTAAATGTTTTAGTGAGGAGAACTTTAGGACTTGAATGGGGCGTTTTAATTTTCCTTACACAGTACATTATTGCATGGTCACTGAAAATGTCCGGAAGGATGCCAGAGGATTGGATTCTGCTGGGGTTTGAGGAGAGAATCCAGTCTAGCAAGGAATGGTTATGCGATTTCAGGTTTGTCCGTGTGGGTTGGGAAATGAGTTATGATAGGTTAAGTGACTTGAGTTGTATCTGGATTTTATGGTTTTTAGGGTCAAGCCAGTTGAAGTTGAAATCCCCAAGAACTAGCTGCTCACTCTTCTCGTTCAGAGAGGAAATTGGAGCCAAGAAACTGGGTGATATCAGCCAGGGATTGTATAGGGGCTTTAGGGGAGCGGTAGATGCCAGCGAGCAAGATGGGCTTAGAAAAGGGGAGGCAGATTTTGCCAACTAGAATTTCAAAAGAGCGTGGGCTTGGGGGGCACTTTAACAATGTAAATTGTAATGTGTCTGCAATATAAAATAACACCCCTCCTCCTCTCTTTGACCTATCTCTCCTAAAAATGCCACGCCACGTATACAATGCAGCATTCACACCGCATTTACAGCCCATATCATGCCAGGCACACATGGGTTTACCATGATTGATTTGTTTGAATTTAGTGGTTTCGGATTTCTTTGGGTGCAACTCTTCGCGTATCCGCCAGGTGGCAGAAATTAATGAATTGTAATGTGTACACGTACAGTACTCTGCTACAGTGACAATTTGTAGGTGTTTAAAAAAAAGATAAAAACCAAGTCTAGCACACTGTTCCATTGTGAATCGACCTTGGTCCATAAAGACACTGAAGACGTTATCAAATTTAGGCTTTTCATAATAAAAACCTCTAAGACACAATGCGTTGGGCTTTTTTCTATATTCTACATATATCCTTACAGAATTGCTGACTGCTGACTGTACACCATGTGTACACCGTACACGTATAATAAACCTGACTGTAGTTATTCATTTTTAATATTTTCTGCAATTAATGCTGCAACAGATAAGATGGCGACTGCAGGTGAAATATATGAATATTTCATTTCGAACTATGATTTTTATAAATTTTCACCTGACGTTCATGGGTGGAAGCTTTCCATAAGACAAACCTTAACTAACGACCAGTGTTTTTAATGCATCGCCCCTCCTCCCGGAGATAGAGGAGGGTATTGGGTTGTGGTCCCAGATTTACTGTATGTTTGATCATGGCAACATCAATAGGAGAAAGGTCGGGTTTAATCCATATAAGATTCGTCAATCCCAATCCAGCAATGTGCCAGCACCGGCAACAGCGCCAGTTTACAATAACGGTCCGACCGTCAGTGAAAACCTTGTGAACGGCAATCCTTGCTACCTGTCCCCGCTGGAATACCTGCAAAATTTCCAGCCTGAGCCTTATTTCACGTACAAGTACCAGCAAGCTTGCGTGTACCAAAAATATTTCCAGCTTCATCAGCTGTCAACTACAGGTGTAGCGTGTAGCAGGCCAGATGTCACCTGTCAACTATAATGCAGACTTCAGGAGTGACAGTGGCTCATCTCCACCCGTTTGGCAAAGTTTATAATGAAGGTAAATATAATGTACTACAGTATACTGTATTACACTATACAATACAGTATTAATTTTAAAGATGCAGTTCAAGCTGCCGTGTTTAAAAAAATATTATTTTTTTTAAAAAACAATATGTGCATCAATACAATATACACACAGACAAGTGATTGGTTACAGTACAGTAAGCTGCAGAACGATCCATTCTCCTGTAATCAATCGCGTTGCTCAGGGTTATTTAATTCAATTCTTGCACAATTCTAATACATCACTTTTGAAAATTTAGTCCTGCAATATCATTGACTGAGCAGTTGCTACAGTAAAAACAATTGGTGGACAGCTAGGGAGAGGGCGGGGAACAAGAGCCAGAGCCTATCAGAAGTTTGTTCTCATTGTACAGACACACATGTAGGATATTTCTTGAACTGCTGCTTTAATTCCCAATGACGCGACTTGACGCATGCGCAATACTGGAAATAATAGCATCATTTCCCCCCACAGAAAAGAAACTTTGACATCAAGCGGCAAAAGATAAGGAGGAATTTCGATGGAACTCTACTGTAATATCACTTTTTTTAAACGTTTCCTGCGCATTGTGAATCTGATTTTAAAAATCCAAGCAGGCAAAAAAATATGTGACAGTGTAATTTTTATTGATTAGGAGAGAATAATTGTGAGCTTTATACAAAACCTTATACAGTATGATGCTATATTTTCATATTCAATAATTTTTTTACATTGTACAGTAATCATTACTAATGTTTGACATTGCGTTTTGCAGTATAATTACAGTAAACTTGCATGTGTAATTAATTCTGCTAAGAAACCCCAAAAATAAAAATGTATATCTTTTTTATTTTATATGTATTATTTACTATTCAATACTTTCAACTTTTGCTAGGCTTGCTCTTCTTTTCATACTGTTTTTATTTTATGCGCATGCATGTATATCTCTCTTTTTTTTTTTTTACAGACTTGAAATTCACATTGAATGTGAAGTCATTCTTGCCAAATCCCCAACAAGGGCTTATCTCAGTTCATCAAAGCCTGAAACGTAATGAATGGCTCTGTGGGAGGTGTCGATAAGCAGTTGAACTCATTTGTGTTTAGGCTGTGTGAGGTGGGGGAGGTGCTACTTCTATAAAGTAGCTTTACCAGTCTGGTTGTGTTGTGTGCAGGATTATTAGATCAAAGAAATCTTTTGAACAGTTCATCAGAACTTTTGAATCCCCCCACCACCACCAAATAAAAATCACAGTATGCCACCTCATAAAGTACAGTAATACAGATATAGGGGGTCATGCAGAAAGCGGCGGAAAGGCACTTCTCGCCAGTTTCCCGCCAAAAATGCCTCCCCCTATTCAGTAAGGGGCGAGAAAATGGCGAGAATAAAAAAAAACGCCACTTTTTTTGTTGTATTTTCCGCCATTGGCGAGGCGAGAAGGCACTTTTGGCCTAAAATAGACATGTTTTCCGCCACGCTGTATTCTAGTAGTGGCGAGTAGCTTTGCGCCGCTATTCACCACTCTAGAATGGCGTTTTTATGCCGAATCAGCCATGGCAAAAAAAGTTGGCAAGTTGATGGTGAGAGGCTGCTGATGAGCGGCGGATCGGCACTTAGAAAAAATTGTGGCCTTTTTCCTGGCTGGGATTGATGCCGGGTGTCTCCTGAGCTGACACCATTAATACCAGCACCGGAGCCCCCAGCCATGCATCCGAGGCAGGAAAAATGCATTTAAAGGCCACTTCATTACCTTAGCGGCTAACTGCTAAGGCAATGAAGGGGTTAAGCCGCCGTGCCAGGTTTATTGTGGCTAGCGGGGTGGGTGAAGGCGGTATTTGGCCCTTGTTGCTTGTTTAGGGCTTGCGGGGGGGTTGCGGGTGCACTTTACCCCTTCACGATCGTAGTGGTTAATACCGCTACAGTCATGAAGGGGTTAAGCCCTCCCGCTACCCACTTGCAGGCCCTAAACAACCACCGTTGGGGCTAATACCCGCTTCACCCACCCCGGCTACCCACAATAAAAAAAAATACACACACAACAGCCCCACACTAAATAAATAAAGATATCTAAATAAATAAATAAATCTAAATAAATAAATAAATCTAAATAAATAAATAAATCTAAATAAATAAATAAATATATCTAAATAAATAAATCTATCTATCTATCTATCTATCTATCTATCTATCTATCTATCTATCTATCTATCTATCTATATGTGTATATATATATATATATATATATATTGTGACAGAAACCAGGGGATGGTAATAAATTCCGTATATAGGGCTCCCAGGATACTAGACAGTTTCTATCCTGTTTGGCCTGGGAGTGCAGCCTTATAATACATACACTCCATCCCACAGTTTGGCAAGCGCTGGAACTGAGGGATGAGAGATCCAGACCAGAGTTTGTCTGCTGCCTGATTTCTGTCACCTGTCATGCTAATTAGGAATCAGGTATGAAAGACTGATTTCCTGTTTGCTCTGGTCTCTCCACAAGAGCCAGGAGGCTGGAAGGCTGCTGAACTACAGAGGGGAGAAGCCTCTTCCCCAAACAGGTTCAATCTTTCTGTTCATTTGTGTAAGACTGCAAAAGTACCTTGTTTTGTTGTTGGGAGTGGAAAAGCCACTTCCAACCCTGAGTCAGGGATATCTAAGTTAAGTTATCGCTCAGGTGAGCAGCTTTTGTTTTGATCTGTTTTCTGTTGTATGCACTGTGGCAGTCTCAGTGCCTGGGACTGAATAAACCAGGCATAGCCTGTTTAAAGGAACAGTACGTGACGCCTCATCATTTAACCTACCCTAAAAGACCGTGTTCTAAACAGTCCCGGACAAACGACGGAGCCCCGGAGTAAGCCGTTTGTCACATATGGTGGAGAATGCGGGCAGAGCACTAGGGGGTCTGCGGGTTGAAGAACTTTGAAAGGAAAAAAAAAAAAAAAGTTTTTTTTCATCCTCTGCAAACAAGATGGAAGACGTGGTGGGTGCGCTGGTACGCAATGTCGCTGCCCAGAAAGACGTGAATGAAACCCAGCAACAGCTGTTAATAGCCCAGCAAGAAACTAATGCAAACCAGCAGCAGACGAATGCAGCCCAGCAACAGCTGCTAATAGCCCAGCAAGAGATTAATGCCAACCAGCAACAGGCGAATGCCAACCAGCAACAGGCGAATGCAAACCAGCAACAGACGAATGAAGCCCTGCAAAACGCGAATGCAAACCAGCAAGAGACAAACCGCTTGCTGAGAGAGGAGCAACAGCGGTTCGCTCAGGGCTTACAGCAGGAACTCGAGATCCTGAGGGAGACTATCAGTAACCTTCCACTGGCAGCGGCAGCCCCAGTTCCGAAAATGACCAGGGCAAGCCACTACCTTCAGAAGATGGGACCCTCGGATGATGTGGAAGCCTATCTTCTCACGTTTGAACGCACGGCACAGAGAGAGGGATGGCCAGAAGCTGAGTGGGCTGGTCTAATCGCACCCTTCCTAAGCGGCGAACCCCAGAAGGCTTACTTTGATCTAGAGCCAGCCGAAGCTAACGTCTATGCAAAATTGAAGTTCGAGATCCTCGCCCGCCTCGGCGTAACCACGGCTGTTCGCGCCCAAAGGTTTCACGCATGGTCCTTCACGATGGATAAAGCCACCCGAAGCCAGATGTATGACCTCATCCACCTCGCCCGGAAGTGGCTACAACCCGAGATCAACTCAGCCAGCCACATCGTGGAACGGTTGGTCATGGACCAGTTCTTGAGGAAACTTCCCTCTGCCTTACGCCGTTGGGTCAGTCGGAGTGACCCCCACAATGCGGATGAGCTTGTGGCCCTCGTAGAAAGGTACAATGCAGCAGAAGAGCACCCGCAACCCACAGTCGTGGAGCAACCCCACTACCCGAGGTTCCAGGACTCTTCCAGAGACGGTAAAAGGGTACCGGGGTTAAGGGGCGCTGAAGAGCGGCGACCCCCTTCACGCAGCACAAGCAACAGTGGTTCGCACACTAAGGGCAATAGCCAACATGGGGAGCCGGGAAAAGGCTCTAAGTGGGACACAGACTATGTACCTAAATGTGTAAATTGTCATGAGAGGGGCCACACAGCAAAAATCTGCCCACTAAATGATGAGCCCATGCAATGCAACAGCGTGGAACCTTATTCGCTGTTGTCCCAATGTATGGGCCCTAGCCCAGAGGACCCCTTGAATAACCATCTGTGGGCATTTGTAAAGGTTAATGGTAAGAGGGTTCGGGCACTTCTTGACTCTGGGAGCATGGTCACACTAGTGTCCGAATACCTCTTGCCCATTAAGAAGAAACAGGGAAACAGTTCACAAAGAGTGGCAATTTGTTGTATACATGGGGATAATCATGAATATTCCACTGTTGATGTTTTTTTTGAAACAGAGTTTGGTTCTTTAGATTTCAAGGTGGGTATTGTACCCAAACTGGCACATGATGTGTTAATAGGGACCGACTTTCCCCATTTTCTAAAAATGTGGTCCCCCGCTCAGAATAGCGCCCAGAGTTCAATAGCGGACCATAACGAAGTATTAGAAGAAACAAATCCTTTCCCTTTTTCAGAAATGGAGGTTGACGAGGGCCCAAATAAGAAGGGGGAAAAGGAGGAGTGCTGTAAAATTCCCTTCCCCATCACTACTTTGGTAGGGAATACCCCAAATCAAGATGTTGAGCAGACACTTACCACCCCAGAACCGGATAAGACCCTCGCTGACCTAGAGGTCAGTCCTGGGAGTTTTAAGAAGGCCCAGTGGGAGGACCCCACATTAGCGGTAGCAAGGGGAAATATACGGGACCAGAATAGTACTCCTGGCCAACCAGATAGGTCACTTGCTTACCCCTACTTCGAGGTAGAGAACGACCTAGTATATCGGGTTGATAAAAGGAAATCAGTTACAACTAAACAATTGTTGGTACCACAGACATTCCGTAACGTAGTATTACACCTCGCACATAGTCATCCATTGGGGGGACACCTAGGGGTGGAAAAGACAAAAGAAAAGGTTCTCCGAAGCTTCTATTGGCCTGGGGTTCTGACAGAAATTACGAATTATTGTTCCTCATGCCCAGAATGTCAGATCACCGCCCCGTTCAAGGCGTACCGCAGCCCATTGGTACCCCTTCCCATAATAGAGGTACCATTTGACCGGATTGCTATGGATCTAGTAGGACCCCTAATAAAGTCTGCTAGGGGACATCAGCATATATTGGTAATATTAGATTATGCCACCCGATATCCGGAGGCAGTTCCCCTACGTAGCACCTCAGCTAAAAACATAGCAAAAGAGTTAGTAGTTCTGTTTTCCCGGGTCGGGATTCCTAAAGAGATTCTATCTGACCAGGGAACACCATTTATGTCCCAAGTAACGAAAGAGCTATGTAAACTCCTAAAAATCAAGCATCTCAGAACCTCAGTCTATCATCCACAAACAGATGGTTTAGTGGAAAGGTTCAATAAAACCTTAAAGAGCATGTTACGGCGGGCGGTTGATAAAGATGGGAAAAACTGGGATTGTTTGTTACCGTACCTGTTATTTGCCATTAGGGAAGTTCCCCAATCATCCACAGGCTTCTCCCCATTTGAACTATTGTATGGCCGACACCCAAGGGGCTTACTGGATATAGCCAAAGAGACTTGGGAACACGAGGTTACCCCTTACAGAAGTGTAATAGAGCATGTTGCCCAGATGCAGGACCGCATTGCTGCAGTCCTACCCATAGTGAGGGAACACATGGAGAAAGCTCAAGAAGCACAGAGGAATACATATAATAAGGGTGCTAGGGTCAGAATTTTTTCTCCAGGTGATAGGGTACTAGTTCTGGTTCCCACCGTGGAGAGTAAATTCCTTGCTAAATGGCATGGGCCATATGAGGTCTTGGAAAGAGTGGGAGAAGTAAATTATAAGGTAAGACAGCCAGGTAGGAGGAAACCTGAGCAAATTTACCATATAAACCTACTCAAGCCCTGGAAAGATAGAGAAGTCTTGTTAACCCTAGTACCCCCAGGTCCGTCAGAGAATCAAGAAACTGACCCAGAGGTTAGCATAGCTGAAACCCTGTCTGTTCATCAGAAACGAGAGGTTCAGAATTTAGTGAGAAGAAACAAAGAAATCTTCTCTATACGGCCAGGTAGAACTAGCGTAATTGAACATGACCTAGTCTCTGAACCGGGGGTCCGAGTTAACCTTAAACCGTACCGAATCCCAGAGGCCAAAAGAAAGGCTATAAGTTTAGAGGTTAAAAAAATGCTAAAACTAGGTGTAATTGAGGAATCCCAAAGTGGGTGGAACAGCCCTATAGTCTTAGTCCCAAAGCCAGATGGTACAACAAGGTTTTGTAATGACTACCGGAAACTAAACGCGGTGTCAAAATTTGATACTTATCCTATGCCCAGGGTAGATGAACTTGTAGAGAGACTGGGCAAAGCCCGATATCTCACAACCCTAGACCTAACAAAAGGGTACTGGCAGGTTCCCCTCACAGAAAGGGCAAAAGAAAAGACAGCCTTCTCAACCCCAGACGGCCTCTTTCAGTATAAGGTGTTGCCTTTTGGCTTACATGGAGCACCCGCCACATTCCAAAGAATGATGGATAAAATTTTAAAACCACATGCTCGGTATGCTGCCGCCTACCTGGATGATGTGGTAATCCATAGTGAAGATTGGCAATCCCACCTTCCAAAGGTCCAAGCTGTGCTTGACGCAGTCCGGTCTGCTGGACTAACTGCTAACCCCGCTAAATGCACTATTGGTCTGGAGGAGGCCAAGTATCTGGGATATTCTATTGGCAGAGGTTTACTCAAACCCCAAACACTCAAAGTGGAGGCGATACAAAATTGGCCAAGGCCAGTTACAAAAAAACAAGTAAGGACCTTTTTGGGGTTAATTGGGTACTATAGAAGGTTTATTCCCAATTTTGCAACTAAGGCAACCCCACTAACTGACCTCACAAAAGCAAGAGGACCGCTAATGGTAAAGTGGTCCCCGGAAACCGAACAGGCCTTTAGAAGCCTGAAAGAAGCTCTCTGTGCCCAACCAGTGTTGGTCACACCTGACTTCTCCAAAGAGTTCGTAGTCCAAACCGACGCATCTGAGGTAGGGCTGGGGGCGGTACTCTCCCAGGAGTCTCAAGGTGAGGAGCACCCCATCCTTTATTTAAGTAGGAAACTAAATCCCCAGGAGAAAAATGTCTCCATAGTAGAGAAAGAGTGTCTCGCAATAAAGTGGGCTGTAGAGACGCTCAAATACTATCTGTTGGGGAGAAAATTCCGGTTGGTCGCAGATCATGCACCTCTTACCTGGATGTGTCAAAACAGGGAAAAGAATGCTAGAGTGACTAGGTGGTTCCTAAGCCTACAACCCTTTAAATTTTCTGTGGAACACAGGTCAGGGCACAAACATGGCAATGCTGACGGGTTGTCAAGGATGCACTCCCTAATATCCATGGTCGCTCATCCCTCGAGGTCTGAGCTGGGGGGGAGGATATGTGACAGAAACCAGGGGATGGTAATAAATTCCGTATATAGGGCTCCCAGGATACTAGACAGTTTCTATCCTGTTTGGCCTGGGAGTGCAGCCTTATAATACATACACTCCATCCCACAGTTTGGCAAGCGCTGGAACTGAGGGATGAGAGATCCAGACCAGAGTTTGTCTGCTGCCTGATTTCTGTCACCTGTCATGCTAATTAGGAATCAGGTATGAAAGACTGATTTCCTGTTTGCTCTGGTCTCTCCACAAGAGCCAGGAGGCTGGAAGGCTGCTGAACTACAGAGGGGAGAAGCCTCTTCCCCAAACAGGTTCAATCTTTCTGTTCATTTGTGTAAGACTGCAAAAGTACCTTGTTTTGTTGTTGGGAGTGGAAAAGCCACTTCCAACCCTGAGTCAGGGATATCTAAGTTAAGTTATCGCTCAGGTGAGCAGCTTTTGTTTTGATCTGTTTTCTGTTGTATGCACTGTGGCAGTCTCAGTGCCTGGGACTGAATAAACCAGGCATAGCCTGTTTAAAGGAACAGTACGTGACGCCTCATCATTTAACCTACCCTAAAAGACCGTGTTCTAAACAGTCCCGGACAAACGACGGAGCCCCGGAGTAAGCCGTTTGTCACAATATATATATATATATTACCCCAACAAACCCTATACCCCCCTAACATACACTGGCGACACACTTTATTCGAGCTCGGCTAGTCCCACGAATTCGGGTATACCCGGGTGTATTGAGGTTTGTGACTGTTTTCTGCCCGAGTGCATTGAGTTATTTTCCAGGCAGGGATTGAAGCATTTTATTCCCGCTGGCTGCAATACTGCACAGTATATATATATATACTGCATTACAATTCATAAATTTATGCCATCTGGTAGACACGCGAAGCATTGCAGCCTATTAAATCCTAATCATTATCATTTAACAGATCAGCCGCCCATCAGCCAGGCATGAACCCAGGCTGGGAAGGCAAATGCAACGGGGCTTGTCAGAGGTGAGGAGCGGCGCATTCCAGGTATCTGCCAGGTACATACTGGGTATTTGCTCGAATAAAGTGTGTCGCAGCAGTACACACATATGCACATCAATGATACTATATGCCGGCGGGGGCCCTTGGGTGCTATCAGCAGGCCTGCAGTATAATTATGTTCCCCCCCACACCAAATTAATGTCAAAACACATACATACTGATAAATAAATAACCCCCCCACCTTAACACATACAGTATAGTAATGGGCACAATGACTATTATCCACAAATGGATAATAGTGAATGTGCCCATTTTAAATACATAAAGGACAATAAATACATTAAATACATATAGCACTCGCCCATGACCGGCTGCCACGATGAAGGCCATCCTCATCTTCATCCTGTTCATGCCCCCTCCGATGCTGCAAAACAGACACAAGAATAAAAACATCCAATGTAATGTCCCCTATCCCCTTAATCACCATAGGGGTTATTAACCGCTACAGTCATTAAGGGGTTAACCCACCCTCACCCACCATTCGGGGGGCCTTCATACCCTCCTACACTAACCCCCCACCCCATGAGGCCTAACCACCCTAACCCACTACCCACAAGGGAGGCCTACCCACATACCCTTGGTGCCAATACCCCCTCCCCCCACCCCCAGTACCCACAATAAAAACAATACACAGCCCCACATTAAACATCATTCTATTTATTAAATACATTACCCACCCCTGTGCCCCCCCCCCATAAATACATGATTTATCCTTTTACATACAGGGTTCATACCCCAGCCCCACGCAAGTCCCCGGCGGGCTGGCGGGTCACCTGACAGACCTACAGGGTACCAGCAACTTGTTTCACACAGGTTCTGGAGGCCTGTTGGTGGGTCCCGCCAAGCGCCATGGCCCCCAGGTGGTCTCCTTGGGTCACCGTGGGCCACAATTGGGTCTCCACGGTAGGCCCGCGGATGTATGGGAGCCCCGGGTCAGACCCACAGGTGTCTGCGGGGCCTCGGGTGGTTCTCATTGAGGTCTGGGGAACTCACGAGTGCTCACTACGGGTCCGCGGTGCCCCCACGGATGTGGAACCACCGGTTCATCCCCGCACCTACGGGTCCGCGGTGCCCCCACGGATGTGGGACCACCGCTATATCCCTGCAGGTGTCACCCATGGAACCACCAGCCTGATACCCATGAGATACCTGAGGAGACTGCAGGTGGTCTCCAGAGGTCTTACGCAGAACCAAGGAACAAACCCTGAATGTAAAAAAAATAAACCTGGCCTATACATTCAATACATACATCTCCCCCCCCCCCCCAACACCTACAGTACAATAATATGCAAAATAACTATTATCCAGATAGGGATAATAGATTATTTGCCCATTATTAAACACATTAACTAGCATATTAAAATAAATAAAGTACTACTGACCTCATCAGTAAGAAGCCCCCGTCGCCAGCAACATCCTTGTCTTTCGTTGCCCACAAAATACATAGCCAATACATTGCAATTACATTCAGATATCAATTAACCCCTTAAACACCTTATCGGATAATAACCGCAAAGGTAATTAAGGGGTTAAGCCACACTGGCCCGATACCCACCCTACACCCATTCATTTGTACAGTCGCTTCATCATGCAACTATATATATATATAAATATATATATAAATATATATATATATATATATATATATATATATATATATATATATATGCAACAAAAAAAGGGAAAAAAGCAGCGCCTCTACTTTGGTTGAATAGGCAAATGAATTAAATATATATAATATCCAATACACCAACTGTGATAAATAATAAAAATCTACACACTTTAATAGTGAGGATAATGGATGATTCTAGCACAAATATTAATTAAACCTATAACCATAAACATAAATTTATAAGTATAATATTAAAAAATAAAAAGGGGAAAAAAGAGAGTGTGATAACCAGTCATCAGATTGTCCAATGATGATGTGGATTCTGGTATGAAGGGTCTCCTGCTGCTCTCCAAATGGACAAACCACGTCCACAGGGCATCTATAGAAACAAAGGGAAGAGAGAGCGCACACCCATAGTGTAAAATAGTCAATTTAATGAGGGGAAGGGAAGGAAGGGGTTAAGAAATGCGCTTACAAAAAAGCAGTAAAATCAAGCATTGTGTGATATAATCACCACCATCCGGTTTTTTTCTGCAGTATCTTGGGGCAGTCCCGATCTTGCAGTAGTAGGATCAGTGTCCCAACAAGTGTCCAGGGCTGGTAATATTCCTTATACACGTGTTAGAATCCTGGAAAGATGGCTCCTCGTAACTCAAGCCTCTGCAGCAGTCGCGCGGACCAATCAGTTCCGGCGCGCGGTGATGACGTCAGTGTCAATGCGTCTGACGTAATGACGCTCCCTGACGCGTTTCGTCACTCACGGGTAACTTTTTCAAAGGGAAGTATAGAGAAGGGGGAGGTCCGGTATTTAAATATACTCTCCAATTATCCAAATAGCTGGGAGCGTCCCTTTCTCAGCTGAAAATGCGCTTGGTGCTGATTAATGTTATGAAAATGCTCACGATACATATTTAAAACCTTAGAGTTGAAGGAGTATAGAATAAAGGTGTCAAGCAGCAAATAAATACATGAATGAAAACCGCACATAATGAATATATGGGGAGTATACCTAACAATGACATAACAAAATATATATATATAGAATGCAAATTAATAAACAAATAATTAATTGATAATATTGTCAAAAAACATTGTGAAAGATAAACATACACAAAATGCACAAAAATATATTACATATCATATATCATATAATACATATAATATAATATAATATAATATAATACATATCGTGCAAATTAACTGAGTGGACTATGTATATGCACGATATGTATTATATTATATGCATTTTGTGTATGTTTATCTTTCACGATGTTTTTTGACAATATTATCAATTAATTATTTGTTTATTAATTTGCATTCTATATATATATATATATATATTTTGTTATGTCATTGTTAGGTATACCTAACAATGACATAACAAAATATATATATATAGAATGCAAATTAATAAACAAATAATTAATTGATAATATTGTCAAAAAACATTGTGAAAGATAAACATACACAAAATGCACAAAAATATATTACATATCATATATCATATAATACATATAATATAATATAATATAATATAATACATATCGTGCAAATTAACTGAATGGACTATGTATATGCACGATATGTATTATATTATATGCATTATGTGTATGTTTATCTTTCACGATGTTTTTTGACAATATTATCAATTAATTATTTGTTTATTAATTTGCATTCTATATATATATATATTTTGTTATGTCATTGTTAGGTATACTCCCCATATATTCATTATGTGCGGTTTTCATTCATGTATTTATTTGCTGCTTGACACCTTTATTCTATACTCCTTCAACTCTAAGGTTTTAAATATGTATCGTGAGCATTTTCATAACATTAATCAGCACCAAGCGCATTTTCAGCTGAGAAGGGGACGCTCCCAGCTATTTGGATAATTGGAGAGTATATTTAAATACCGGACCTCCCCCTTCTCTATACTTCCCTTTGAAAAAGTTACCCGTGAGTGACGAAACGCGTCAGGGAGCGTCATTACGTCAGACGCATTGACACTGACGTCATCACCGCGCACCGGAACTGATTGGTCTGCGCGACTGCTGCAGAGGCTTGCGTTACGAGGAGCCATCTTTCCAGGACTCTAACACGTGTATAAGGAATATTACCAGCCCTGGACACTTGTTGGGACACTGATCCTATTACTGCAAGATCGGGACTGCCCCAAGATACTGCAGAAACAAACCAGATGGTGGTGATTATATCACACAATGCTTGATTTTACTGCTTTTTTGTAAGCGCATTTCTTAACCCCTTCCTTCCCTTCCCCTCATTAAATTGACTATTTTACGCTATGGGTGTGCGCTCTCTCTTCCCTTTGTGTGTATATATATATATATATATATATATATATATATATATATATATATATATATATATATATATATATATATATATATATATAGGAAACCAGGTGTCCCACCAAGGAGACAAAAAACAGCACTCAAGGTATATTGCAAAAGTGTATTTGAAAAAAAGCAGGCACATATAAATCCAACGTATCGGTCCTGAATAGGACCTTCCTCATGGGCGGACTGGAGAACACTGCCCAAGGAAAACATATATACCCATCACCCACCTGTGTGCATAATCAAGAACCAGCTGATTGTAATTAAAAACGGGAGTACTGTAGGCGCATGGGAGCCCTGTCATCACTGTGCAGCAGCTCAGCCTCACCACTCCTCTGTTTACACTTAGCTATCAATGCCAGACACACCGCACATGTGCGCCTGCGGGTGGAGCCAGTGAGCACACCAGTCATTCTAAGGCATCCCCCGTTGCCATGGCGACGCAACTAAAGCATCTGTAACCATGGGAGTGTAGGCAGAAGCAGACTGCAATAGGGAGCAGGGGCACTGAGCCGTTTGAACATGATGATGTCACATCACCAGCAGCAACAGGTCCTGTAACCAAAATGAAAGTGCAGTATTAAAAACACATGAAGAGGTGAAAATATATACTCCAGATGCACAGTATTACTAAAAATCATTATCAATAGTGCAACAATAATAAATATACTAATATCACTCTAACATGCTACCAAGAGAAATGAATAGTGAATGCAAATTTGCTTGTAAGAGTTTGAAAAAGCAGACATAAAGGAAAGGAAGGAACAGGAAGGGGGAGTGGAGGAAAAGGGGAGAGGGAAAGGGGGATGGGAGGGAAAGGATGGGAGGGAAAGGGGGGGAGGGGAAAGGAGAAGATGAAGGGAGGGAAAGGGGGGGAAGGGGGGGAAAGGGGGGAAAGGGGGGAGGAGGGGAAGGGGTGCTAAGGAGCAAAAATGGGGTCACATAATAAGGCAAAAATAAGCCCAAAGATGAATACAGAAACGGATAATTCTAACTACACAGAGGTGACAGATGGCAGTAAGATCCCCAACTTAACTCATAAATGTATCTCCCTACAATGATACTACTGTTGCTACAAAAAGCAACCCAGTTTAAAATCCTCATTAAGTCCTCTGGGTGCCATAGTATCAAGTTCATAGATGAGCCTTGTTTCCAATTGCAGTAATAATTTTCCTCTGTTACCACCACGAATGGACGTGTGCGCTTGCATAATAGGCATGCACCTCAGCGTTGCAAGGCTATGCATAAAGATAAAGATAACAGCAGGCACTTCAAAGGCTCCAAAGAAATAGGTGCTTGTTCAATAAAAATAACAGGAAACCAGGTGTCCCACCAAGGAGACAAAAAACAGCACTCAAGGTATATTGCAAAAGTGTATTTGAAAAAAAGCAGGCACATATAAATCCAATGTTTCGGTCCTGTATAGGACCTTCCTCAGGGGCGTGCTGGAGAACACTGCCCAAGGAAAACATATATACCCATCACCCACCTGTGTGCATAATCAAGAACCAGCTGATTGTAATTAAAAACAGGAGTACTGTAGGCGCATGGGAGCCCTGTCATCACTGTGCAGCAGCTCAGCCTCACCACTCCTCTGTTTACACTTAGCTATCAATGCCAGACACACCGCACATGTGTGCCTGCGGGTGGAGCCAGTGAGCACACCAGTCATTCTAAGGCATCCCCCGTTGCCATGGCGATGCAACTAAAGCGTCTGTAACCATGGGAGTGTAGGCAGAAGCAGACTGCAATAGGGAGCAGGGGCACTGAGCCGTTTGAACATGATGACGTCACATCACCAGCAGCAACAGGTCCTGTAACCAAAATGAAAGTGCAGTATTAAAAACACATGAAGAGGTGAAAATATATACTCCAGATGCACAGTATTACTAAAAATCACTATCAATAGTGCAACAATAATAAATATACTAATATCACTCTAACATGCTACCAAGAGAAATGAATAGTGAATGCAGATTTGCTTGTAAGAGTGCTTAAAGTTTTTAAAGTGCCTCGCAACTGGTTGCAATTTATGGTCCTCCAATCCAGTGTTGTCGGCCAATGCCTTCCTAATAGATGATCTATGCAGACTAATCCGCTCCTTTAGCATGCGCGTCGTTTTACCGACATAATATAGTCCGCAAGGGCACCGGATAAAGTAGACAACATATCTACTTTCACAGTTCATATAGTCCTGAATAAGGCGTGGTTTGCCACTATGGGGATGTGAATACTGCGTGCCAAGAATAAGGTATTGGCAGTTGGTGCATCCATGGCATTTATGGCATGGTATGGTAGCCAATCAGAACATGGGAACTCCATCCCAACTCTGATTGGCTCTAGAATACCATGTGACAGAGACTTGGGGGAGAACGGATGTGACGTCATTGAAAGCCTGTCACATGGTACTAGAGCCAATCAGAGTAGGGATAGACTTCCCACGCTCTGATTGGCTACTGTACCATGTGAGGCCGGCCATGTTTCTTTTAATGACGTCATCTTAAAGGCAATTGAAGCAAAGCCATTCTGATTGGCTGTGCTTTCATTGCCTTTAAGTGACGTCATCATTTTTTTTCTCTCGGCCAAAACACATGGTTTTCACGGCCCAATCAGGGCTGTGGGAACCATGACCAAAATGTGACATCATAGGCCTTTAAAAGCCTATGTCGTCTCATTTTGAAGGCAGACGCCGAGGAGGAAGGACCTCCTACAGAAGAAGAAGGCGAGGGCGTGGCCGTAGAAGACATGAAGACCCCGGAAGAGAGCCGCAGATAGAAGAAAGAAGAATACAGATGAAGATGGATTACAAATAGAAGACCCGTGGATAGTTTTGGATTTTTATTTTAATGTTTATTATTTTATGTTTTTTTATTTTATGGGTTCCTGTGCATGGTGGATTGGTTCTAGAGTAAGCTGTTCAACGGGAGTCGGTGAGTGGGTCAAGTAATGGTAAGTGAACTAAAGAACTGTATTTTATTTAACTTGTTCTTTTTTTAAAGCTTTTTACATGTGTATTTATTTATTTTTGGTATATCATTTCTTGCCACTGTATGTATGTATGTATGTATGTATGTCTAGATCGATATATACATACAGGGTAAGAAATGATGTTGTTTTAAAAGCTTGATTTGCTGTGTTTTAAAATATTTTGGCTATGCTGCTATGCATAAATGTGTGTGTCGTGTATTTTAAAATTAGATAGATGTAATTTTTGCTATTGTATGGTGTACTTTAGGTCAGGGTGAGGCTTGCTTTTGTATATTTTATTTTTTGGTGTCCTTCTATTTTGTATGATGGTAACTTGTTCTCTTTAACGGTTGCTATAGTTAATTGTGTAATTGGTATGGATGCTATTTTAATTGTTTGGGGATGTAATTAATGTCTGCAAATTGATTGATGGTTACTGGATTGGTTTAAATAGTATACTTGTTTGGATGTATTGGTATTTTGTTTAGAATATGTTATTGTTAATATACATTTGCAGAATGTATATGGTGCATAGATTGTATGCATCATGTATACAATGTAAATGTAATGTTTTCAGTGGCATTTGTGGCTTTTGATTGGCATTTGAGGATTTTGATTGGAAGATCAGATTGGATGATTAAAGGAAATTGATTTTATTGTAGTGTGTCTGTATGGAGAAGTGGTATTTGTAGTACAGCATGTTTTTGATACACTTCTACATTTATTTGTATATTGGTTCATCATTGTGTCCCTCCCCCAGTCCGGTAAGTCTAGTACGTCTTGTCTTGATTCTCTGTTTATTGTCAGTTTATTGCCGATGCAGTTGTTGATTGTTAAAAGTGGCTTGTCTATTATATACGCCAATGGGAGGTGCGATTCTGTATATTGGATACCCACAAATAAAAAATGAAAGTTGAAAAAAAAAAAATTAGATGATACCGTTCTGTGGCTAACGAAATGCTTTTATTTGTGCGAGCTTTCGAGATACACTGAGCTCTTCTTCCGGCGATGTTACAATGAATGAAGCAAGCAAAAGCTATACTGTACTATAAACAGTGTCTATTGGAATGTTATCTGTGCTGGTCCTTCCCCTGGTGTGGATGTGTTTTATGGCTGGAGGTGTTAAAAGGTTCCTGAAAGCAAGTGATGAAAGAGTGTGTATGTGTATCAGTGTGAATTAACATGAATGGAGAGCCCACAAGTATATACAGTGCTTTACAAAAGGTGTGTGTGGAGTGGGAGCGGATATAAATGGTGTGGGTAGGTGTGGAAATGTGAGAGTTAGTAGCATAACTAAAAGTGTGTGTGGATACTATGTGGTCCTTATTGGTGTATAGGGATGGATAAACAAGGAGTATAAGTATGTGTGAGAGACAGCTGTGTGTGCATACATATAGCACATTTTGTACAGACATGGCCTATAGCGCTCATGGGAAGAGAGTTCACTTGTGTCAGTAATGACTCATAAAATTTCGATCTCTGTTTAGGCCACTTCTAAGTGTCCCGAACAGTTGCATAAATTTGTATTCATGCAACCATCTCTCTTTCGGTGTTTAAAGATTACCTTTGCGTATGGCAACCCTCAGATCGTTCATCTTATGGCCAGAGTCAGAGAAATGTTCGCCAACAGTATTGTCTCTTGTTCCGCGTGTGATGCTGTGGCGGTGCAGCTTCATTCTCTTGTTTAGCCCCTGCTCTGTCTCACCTATGTAGTAGCAGCCCTCTGGGCATTTCATGCACATGATGAGGTACACGACATTGCTGGAGGAACAGGTGAACCTTCCTCTGATTTTGTATTCCCGATTCCTGTGTGGTATTTGTATTGTGTCCGCTGTGTAGAGCACTGCGCAGGTTTTGCATCTTGGGTCCTGGCATGGTTTTGTCCCGCATTCAGTTGTATTGCTGAATACTTTACTCCTCACCATAATATTCTTGAGATTATGGGGTTGTCTGTATGATAATAAGGGTGCTTCAGGAAGACCTGTTGCAGTCTTGTATCTTCCTGGAGGATGGGTTGTAGTTTCCTGGCGATCTTGCGTAGGGCTCCTAGGTGTGGGTTATATGTGACCACCAAAGGTACACTGTCGCTTGTCTCCTTCTGTTTGTATTCAAGGAGATCAATTCTTGGTATTCTGGTGGCTTTGTGAATTTGCTGGTCTACAATTCTGTGGTTGTACCCACGGTTTATAAAGTCTGATCTCAAGGCTTTAATCCGCTGGTCTCTGTCTGCTGTGTCAGAGCATATCTGGTTGTATCGTATGGCTTGACTGTAGATGGTTGCATGTTTGGTGTGTGTCGGGTGGAATCTGTTGTCCCTCAAATAGCTGGCTCTGTCTGTAGGTTTGCGGTATACAGAAGTCTGTAGTTGGTTGTTCTTTATAGTAATGGTGGTGTCTAGGAAATGTACTTCATCCGGAGAATGGGTGAGTTTGAGGTTGATGGTCGGGTGGAATGTATTGAAGTTGTCATAGAACTGTAGGAGGTTCTGTTTGCCAGAGGTCCAAATCAAGAGGATGTTATCGATGTAGCGAAAGTATGTAAGGGGTTTCAAGTGACAGGTGGAAAGAAAGTCACTTTCCAGTTTTGCGCAGAACAGATTGGCATACTGTGGCGCCATCCGAGTACCCATAGCGGTCCCGGTTGTCTGGAGGTATGTGTCATTTCCAAATGTGAAGTAGTTATGGGTCAGAATAAATTCGATGCATTTAGTCACTGTCTCTGTGAGTGACTCCTGTGGTCCCCGAAAGTATCTGCAGGCTGAAATCCCATCCTCGTGGGGGATGTTTGTATAAAGTGACTCTACATCCATAGTTGCTAGTAGTGTTCCTGTTGGGAGTGGGCCAATGGCATTCAGTTTGTTTAGCAGGTCGGTGGTATCCTGGATATAGCTAGGTGTGTTCCTGACAAGTGGTTTTAGAATGCCCTCCACCCAGCCAGAAATATTCTCGGTAAGTGTGCCAGATCCAGAGATAATAGGGCGCCCAGGGTTACCCTCTATGTGAATTTTAGGGAGCATGTAGAATGTACCAGGTTTTGGGTTAGCTGGTATCAGGTCCAGAATTTATTCTCTTGTGCGGATCGGGAGTGTTTTAATGATCCTGTTGAGTTCTCGCATGTATTTTTTAGTTGGATCCTCCTGCAGTTGGGTGTAATACTTTGAATCAGAGAGTTGCCTGTTTGCTTCCCGCAGGTAGTCTGTGGTGTTCATTATGACCACTGCTCCTCCCTTGTCCGCAGGTTTGATTGTTATGTTGTGGTTGGCCTTTAGCGATTCTATGGCTTTCCTCTCCATCAGTGTCAGATTATATGTTTGTTTCCTTACTTTGTCCAGGATGGTGGTTTTGATGCTGTGTCTGAAGCTTTCAATGTACCGGTCCAATGTGGGGTTGCGCCCAGTTTGTGGGATCCAGTTGGATTTTTGCTTCTCCCTGCTCATGTGCAGCGGCTCTCCTTCTGCAGTGTTGGCATAATCTTGGTTGTGTCTGTTGTGGAAGAACTCCTTAAGACGCAGCCTTCTGAAGAATTCTTCCAGGTCACTGCACAGCTCAATCTTGTCCATAGACTTGGTAGGGCAGAATGTGAGACCCTTTGATAATACTGAGGATTTGATTAGGTGTGTAATCTGAGAGGTTTACAGTGCAGTCCTGCTGTTGGTGACTGTCAATGTTTGTATTATTAGTTGTTGTGCTGGCTTCTGCCGAGTATCTAATTCTTAGCCTCAGTCTGTGCAGTTTCTTTTCCTTATTGCTAATTAGACCCTTCAAGAGTTTTTCATGGAATGTTTGGAGTCCTCTCCATGTGTCTGTGTGAATTTCTCCTGTCTCCAGAATGCAGTCTATCATCTCTTTTGTCTTTCTCCTGTTGCTGTAACAGATGCTGATCAGATGGTTCCTTAATCTTTCTGAGTTCCTGGTGCACAGTTGTTGGGAGAATTTTGTGTTGTATGTGGTGGCAAGTGGGTTTTTGAGGACGAGTCCTTTCGGAATCAGATGCTCCTTCTTGCATTTGCTGAGGAAGATGATATTGCTGTCTAGTTGTGCCTGTTTTTTCAGTAAATCCTTTAGCTTCATTTGAGTGCTGGAAAGTGACTTTCTTTCCATCTGTCACTTGAAACCCCTTACATACCTTCGCTACATCGATGACATCCTCCTGATTTGGACCTCTGGCGAACAGGACCTCCTACAGTTCTATGACAACTTCAATACGTTCCACCCGACCATCAACCTCAAACTCACCCATTCTCCAGATGAAGTACATTTCCTAGACACCACCATTACTAGCAAGATCACCAGGAAACTACAACCCATCCTCCAGGAAGATACAAGACTGCAACAGGTCTTCCTGAAGCACCCTTATTATCATACAGACAACCCCATAATCTCAAGAATATTATGGTGAGGACTAAAGTATTCAGCAGTACAACTGAATGCGGGACAAAACCATGCCAGGACCAAAGATGCAAAACCTGCGCAATGCTCTACACAGCGGACACAATACAAATACCACACAGGAATCGGGAATACAAAATCAGAGGAAGGTTCACCTGTTCCTCCAGCAATGTCGTGTACCTCATCATGTGCATGAAATGCCCAGGGGCTGCTACTACATAGGTGAGACAGAGCAGGGGCTAAACAAGAGAATGAAGCTGCACCGCCACAGCATCACACGCGGAACAAGAGACAGTCCTGTTGGCGAACATTTCTCTGACTCTGCCCATAAGATGAACGATCTGACGGTTGCCATACTCAAAGGTAATCTTAAAACACCGAAAGAGAGATGGTTGCATGAATACAAATTTATGCAACTGTTCGGGACACTTAGAAGTGGCCTAAACAGAGATCGAAATGTTATGAGTCATTATTGACACAAGTGAACTCTCTTCCCATGAGCACTATAGGCCATGTCTGTACATACTGTGCTATATGTATGCACACACAGCTGTCTCTCACACATACTTATACTCCTTGTTTTTCCATCCCTATACACCAATAGGGACCACTAAGTATCCACACACACTTTTAGTTGTGCTACTAACTCTCACATTTCCACACCCACCCACACCATTTATATCCAGTCCCACTCCACACACACCTTGTGTAAAGCACTGTATATACTGTGGGCTCTCCATTCATGTTAATTCACACTGATACACATACACACTCTTTCTTCACTTGCTTTCAGTTACCATTTAACACCTCCAGCCATAAAACACATCCACACCGGGGGAAGGAACAGCACAGATAACGTTCCAAGAGACACTGTTTTTAAGTTTACCTTTTGCTTCATTCATTGTGGCATCGCCGGAGGAGGAGATCAGTGTGTCTCGAGGGCTCGCACAAATGGAAGCATTTCGTTGGCCACAGAACGGTATCATCTATTTTTTTATTTTTTATTATTGAAGCTCGGCTAACACGGTACTGATACCTCTACATGTATATATATATATATATATGTATACACATATATATATATATATATATATACACATATACATATATATATATATATATACATACACACACACACACACACACACACACACACACACACACACACACACACACACACACACACACACACACACACACACACACACACACACACACACACACACACACACACACACACACTGGTTGACAAATCACCAAAAAATCTACTCGCCACACAAAAAAATCTACTCGCCACCTAGTACCATACGTGTGCTGCTTGGGCCAATATTTACTCGCCCGGGGGTTAAATCCACTCGCCCGGGGCGAGCAAATGTATAGGTTTGTCGAACACTGTATATATATATATATATATATATATATATATATATATATATATATACACATATATATATATATATATATATATATATATATATATATAAACACATATATATATATATATATATATATATATATATATATAATCAAAAAATAAATGGATGATACCCTTCTGTGGCTAACGAGGTGCTTTTATTTGTGCGAGCTTTCGAGATGCACTGGTCTCTTCTTCCGGCGATGTTGCAATGAATGAAGCAAGCAAAGGCTATACTGTAAACTGTGTCTATTGGAATGTTATCTGTGCTGGTCCTTCCAGCACAGATAACATTTCAATAGACACTGTTTACAGTATAGCTTTTGCTTGCTTCATTCATTGTAACATCGCCGGAAGAAGAGATCAGTGTATCTCGAAAGCTCGCACAAATAAAAGCATTTCGTTAGCCACAGAACGGTATCATCTATTTATTTTTGTATTTTTTTGATTATTGAAGCTCGGCTAACACGGTACTGATACCTCTACATGTATATATATATATATATATTATATATATATATATATATATATATATATATATATATATATATATATATATATATATATATATATATATATATATATATATACATGTAGAGGTATCAGTACCGTGTTAGCCGAGCTTCAATAATCAAAAAATAAATAGATGGTACCGTTCTGTGGCTAACGAAATGCTTTTATTTGTGCGAGCTATCGAGATACACTGGTCTCTTCTTCCAGCGATGTTACAATGAATGAAGCAAGCAAAAGGTATACTTAACAACAGTGTCTATTGGAATGTTATCTGTGCTGGTCCTTCCACCGGTGTGGATGAGATTTATGGCTAGAGGTGTCAAAAGGTTCCTGAAAGCCAGTGATGTAAGAGTGTGTGTGTGTAACAGTGTGAATAAAAATGAATGGAGAGCCCACAGTATAAACAGTGCTTTACAAAAGGTGTGTGTGGAGAAGGGGAGTGGATATAAATGGTGTGAGTGGGTGTGGAAATGTGAGAGATTTTAGCACAACTAAAAGTGTGTGTGGATACTTTGTGGTCCCTATTGGTGTATAGGGATGTATATCCGCTGGAGGATATTTCAAGTTGCGGACGGCATTGTGTATGTCTCTACATACTTATGGAGCATGTGAGTGTGGTTTTTACTGTTTTTAACCTTTATTAAAGCGTGTGTTCGTATTACACTATATTGTGTCTACCCCTTATTCCATATTCGTGGGGGTGCCTGCATCGTCACCACCACCGCCGCCGCCGCTGAACGAGGTGTATTCCAGCCAATCATCCCACGTGGGGTCCGTGAGAAGAGCTGATGTGAAGTGGATCAAGCACAGATTCTCTCCACTGAATATGCAGGCGTCCATTATGTGAGTAGGATTCTTCATAGTTAGAGATAGGGACTCAATGTGAAAACACACTACGCAATCAAGTGTGTCTATTATCTGTTATTCCAGATGCTGTGAAAATCTACACCAAAAAGACATCTTCCCATCTGAAACATCTTTACCAAGCCCATCTTCCATCTAAAAGATCAGAGACTGCCTTTAAGATCACGGTATCTTGGACTTATTAGCGCTAGGAACTTTATTTTGTGTGTATATATGTTTGTTACCAGATTTGGAATAGTCTGTAGTTTATTGTTCCTGTAGTCGCTTATTCACCTATCATCACATTGATATCACTATTTATTTGCACTTAATTAATTGAATTTGCACTAAATTGAATTGCACCAGCATTTAGGCATCACTGTAGGTCAGCGCTTTTTAGAGGGTTATTTCTATTTGTTTGTCTGACTTGTTCATTGTTTTAAATTGCATTCTAATATGTTTTTAATTACAGTACACCATTAATGTTTTTTTACTTACAGTACTCCACCAATAAAAATAATGTTGATTGATGTAGATTGTATTCATACTGTCAATGTTTTTACTGTATTGGACACCATTAATGTTTTTTTTTACTTACTGCACCCATCAATAAAATAAATTGCTGCTTTTTTAAAATATACCTGTATGTTTTTACTTACTGGACACCATTAATGTTTTTTTACTTACTGCACCCACCTGTAAAAATGTTGTGTACTATTGTATACAGTTCCTTGAGGCATACTGTACAGTACTGTACTGTACAGTATACTATAGGCATGCGCATTACAGTACATCAAAACAGTATTAAAACGCATTATCAGTATTTGTATTATTATTACAGTAGAACACACATACTGTACTGTAATACCTGTACAGAATAAATGCATACTTTTTATTTTGGGGGTTTATTATACAGTACAGTATGTAAAAAAGTATGTAATAAAGCTCAGTTATTCTATTCTTTATTTTTTTCCCAAATTTTTTTATTAGGCATTTAAACATTTCACATTATACAAGTCATAAACATTAATACAGCCTAATACAGATTTTCTCTTTTTATCAGTTAAAGAAATCAGAAAGGAAGAGAAAGACTCAGCGCTCCCATGACCCTCCAGGGGCTACGCAGAGAGCGCAAGTGTAGAAACAGAGAACAAGAGTGGGGAAAGAGAGAGAAGGGCGGGTGGGGTGGGAGGGTGTAAGCCTGTTGCTTCCCGTGTCCTCAGTCTCTTTCGCTAAAGCCTCTGAGCTATTTTTCTTCTTTTCTTCTCATATATGGTTTAATGACGTAGGGGTGCCATATGGGTCAGCCACGGATCCCACGTCTTGTTAAAGGAGTCAGTAGATCTTTTCAAAAAAGCTGACAATTTCTCCATATTCATCACCTCTTGTACCCTATTTTTTACCGTTTGTTTTGAGGGGGGAGACACCTTCTTCCAGGCGGCCGCCACCGCACATCTAGCCGCTGTAAGAATGAAGGAGATTAATTTACCTGTTGGTCGGTCCAAATTCTCTAAGGGCCTGGCCAGCAGGTAGGTCAACTGATCAATAGGGATTTTGAGGTCTGTGACCTCTTCAATTAATTTTTGTATAGTTTCCCAGTATTTCTGAATTTCCGGACAAGTCCACCAAATATGGGCCATGTCCCCCTTTTGACCGCAGCCTCTCCAGCATAGATCGAACGCCTGGGGGTAGATTTGGTTTATTCTAACTGGGGTAAGATACCAGCGAAACAATATTTTATATATATTTTCTTTGATTGTGGTACATATGGAAGTTCCTGAAGCTGTTTCCCAATTTTTTTCCCAGTCCTCTCGGTCTATAACTATTTCCAATTCTGCTGCCCAATGCAGCATATAGTCATGTGTGGGGGCTTCTATGGCCCTTTCCAATTCTGCGTAAATTTGTGTTATAAGACCTTTCTGGTGGCCTGTTTCTCTACAGAGCCGCTCGAAACCAGTGAGAGGGGGAAATTCCAACGTTGGGGATAAAGTTCGAATGAAGTGCCGAATTTGTAGGTACTTGAAGACATTCAGCCCTACTATTTCATATTTGGTTTGTAGGTTTTGATAACTCAGGAACTCCCCGAAGCTCAGGAGGTCGGCAAACGCTCTAATATTTTTTGCTTTGAATTGGTCCAATTGTCTGGGCTCACAGCCAGGGGGGAATTTCGGATTTTTATAAATTGGTATTAGTTGGGAGGTGTTGTGAGCTTAAATTTAAATTTGCATTTCGTCCATGTCTCCCATGTGTGTCTCATCGGACCTAATTTGAATTTGCTATTCTGCATGTCTTCCCTGCTCAGGGACCAAAGGCAAGCCGGCAGTGAAGGCGTCCCGGCGTAATACGTTTCTATATCTAGCCAACAGTATTGGTTTGGGTTAGCGTTCCAGACTACTACCTGTCGCAGTTGGGCGGCTTGGTAGTATTTTGTGATGTCAGGGACACCAAGTCCTCCTCTCCCCCTTGATGCCAAGAGAACTGTCCTGGTAATTCTGGGTTTCTTACCCTGCCAAATAAAGTGGAAGATTAGTTTTTGAATGTTCTTTAATTCTGAGCCAGGGATGTGGACCGGGAGAGTCTGGAAATAATATAATAATCTAGGGAGTATGTTCATTTTAACCGAGATCATCCTCCCGATCAATGATATCTGATATCCTCCCCATTTATCTAGATCCTGTTTGATTTTCTGGAACAGGGCCGGGTAATTTTGTTGATATAGGGATTGGTAGTTCCTCGCTATCTTAACTCCCAGATATTTGATACTCGAGGAGCTCCAATGATAATTAAAGTTTAATTTGAGGAGTTTCACCTCTGGCTCTGGCAGGCTTAAATGTAATGCTTCTGATTTGTCATTGTTGATTTTATATCCTGAGAAATCTCCAAAATCTTGGAGTTCTTTTTGGAGGTTAGGTAGGGAGATTTGGGGTTGTGTAAGGGTTAAGATGACATCATCTGCGAATAGTGATATTTTGTGCTGCCTGTGTCCAATTTCTATTCCTTTGATGTCTCTATTGGCTCCTATTGCTGATGCCAGGGGTTCTATGGTTAATGCAAAGAGGAGAGGGGATAGGGGGCATCCCTGTCGAGTTCCATTTGTGATCTCGAATCTCTGGTTACTGCCCTCTGGCAATTTTACTGTTGCAGACGGGTTTTGGTATAATCAACGGACCCCTTCTAGATATGCGTCTTTAAAGCCGAATTTGCGCATAACATGGTCCATGAATAGCCAGTCTATTCTATCGAACGCCTTCTCTGCGTCTAGGCTGAGGAGTAGTGCTTTGGTCCCTGTGAGATGGACATGCTCAATAATATCTATTATCTTCCGAGTATTGTCTGAGGCCTGCCTGCCCGCGACAAATCTTACCTGGTCATTGTTTATTAGTCTCGGTAAGATGGGGTTTAATCTATTTGCAAGTATTTTGCTATATAATTTGAGATCACAGTTAAGAATGGAGATTGGACGGTAGCTTCCACATTGCATCGGGTCCCTGCCTTCCTTATGTATTATGGCCAGGGTGGCCAGGGACATTGATGGGGGTATTTGGTTTCCTTCCATAAAATCGTTAAATATTTTTAAAAGATGCGTGGATAGTGCTGGCAAGAATCTCTTGTAGTAGACATTGGTGAAACCGTCAGGGCCAGGAGACTTAGTAATTTTTTGTGATTTGACCGCCTCTTCCAGTTCCTCTTTTGAAATCTCAGCATTGAGGACTGTGTTTTCCTCCTCCGTTAATATGGGGAGCTGACATTTGTCTAAATATTGCGCTATTAATTCGGATGCTATCGGTTCAGGACGGCCATTTTTGGATCTTAAGTTATAGAGTTCGGTGTATAATTTTGTAAATTCGGCTGCTATTTTGCTGTCGCTATGTTGTATCTCACCAGACCTGCTCTTGATCGCCGTGATTTGGGACCTTTTATGTACCCCTCTTAATTTAGTGGCCAAGAGTCTCTCTGCCTTGTTCCCTTTGTCATAGTATTGTTGGTTGGTCCATTTGAGGGCCTTCTCAACATCCTCCAGCTGGATCTGTCTAAGTTTTGCTCTGGCTGTTGTCAATGTTTTATATTTTTTTTTTGAGGGGTTAGCTTTGTGGGTTTGCTCTATTGTTTTGATATTATCCGTGAGCTCCTTTATTAGTTTTTGGCGGGCTTTTTTCCTGTGGGACGCGATGGAAATGAATTTCCCTCTGATGGTTGCCTTATGGGCTTCCCATAGGATTGCTGGTGAGGAAACGGATCCTGAGTTAAAAAGAAAGTAGTCTCGAATAGCGTATCTGATCTCCCTTTCTATCTCAGGATGGTTGAGTAATGAATCATTTAGCCTCCATGAGTAATTTATTGATCTTTCAAAGGGGGTTGCCAAAGTTAAAGTAATCGGGGCATGATCAGACCATGTGATTGGTCCTATATCAGAGTCGGTAGTTGCCGCCAACACATTTTTAGTGGCCAGAAAGTGGTCTATTCGAGAGTTATTCTATTCTAATCAATACAAATGGTACTGATTCAGATTCAGCAGTGTGCAAGCATCGTTACAAAAAGCGATATTATCCATCGAAATCCCTCCATTTGCCGTTCTCAGCCTGATGACAAAGTTTCTTTTCTGAGGAAGAAAAATAAATATTGTAAATACTGTAATGGTTAGTTCAAACTAGTCAGTCCCCTAAAGAAGTTCCCACAGTCAGTACCCGCAGTCCCCTCGGTCAGTCCCAACAATTATTTTCTCGGGGGGCATCTCTTGTTCACATACACGCATGCACCTAAATGTGCTGAGATGCATATGCGTTTCAACAAGGTTCCAATGCGAATGCGCTTAGCTGTCCACCAATCTACTGTAGAAGCTGCTCAGCCAATGATATTGCTGGACTACATTTTGGCAAATTGTGACTAAAAGAACTAAATAACCATAAGCAAAGCGATTGATTACAGGAGAATCGCTTTACTGTGCATTGATATTGATATGGTAAAATAATAATTACATACGGCAGCTGTACCCACTATAGACTTTGCCATTCGGTTGGCGCCGAGCCACTGCCAGTCCCGTAGTCTTGATTATACACGTAGTTGACAGGTGACAGTGGGCCTGCTAGACCTGTAGTTGACAGCTGATGAAGCTGGAAATCGCTTTGGTACAGGCAAGCTTGCTGGTATCTGTAGGTGAAATCCTGCTCAGGCTGCAGGTATCCAGCCGGGGGCTGATTGCAAGGGTTGCCCGTCAGCAGGTTTTCACAGACGGTCGGACCGTTATTGGAAGTCGGTGCTGGAGCTGGCGCTTTGCTTGCCTGGGACTGATGATTCCAAGTTGGTTTTACCATGATCTTTCGCCTTCTGAACTCTCCATGATCAAAGATACTGGAAAATTCAGGGGCAACACACCAATACCCTTCTCCTGTAACTCCGGGTGCTGGAGCAATACGAAAAAAATGCGGATCAATACATAACTTTTTCTTTATCGCACGCTTCCACCCCAGAGCATCTTGTGAAAATAAATTTGACCAACTGTGGCCATCTTATCATCTGCTGAACTAATTGCTGACCATATTAAATAAGCGTACATTATGTTGGGCTTTTTGAACACGGACTGCAGTGGTGTACTCATCTCTGGACCTCTCTGGACAATGGAATAGAACATCAGACACTTTGCATTTAGTTTTTAATATGAAACGCCTAAATAGATTCAATGTTGTACAACTTCTTCAGTACCAAGGTAAATTCACAAAGGACCACTGTGGTATTTTTTATACACCTGCAAGTCGACACATTACTGAAGCGCATGCGCATTACAGTTCATGAATATCTGCCACCTGGCGGATACGCGAAGAATTGCAACCAATTTAATCCAAACCATTCTCATTAAACAGACCAAGCGTGGGTGATGCCGGCATGATTGTGACATGAATACGGCACAAACACCGCATGAACGCAGCGAAGCGTGTGGCATTTGGAAAATATCGGAGAAGTGTTAAAATAAACGGGGCCGCGGCTGTATGTATGTATGTATGTATGTATGTATGTATATATATAATGTATTGAGGGTTTGCAGTTTAAAGATCCAGTAGGTCTACTGCTTACTCTAGACTCTGTAGGCAGGAGACCTACTGGATCATAATACTGACTTTTTCAGATGTAAATGTTGAGTTGCTCTACTTTATGTTGATTTGAACAAATACTAGTCTTGAATATCTACCTTCAATATCCTGGCACTTGCTTAATTTGAAAATGTCTTCTAGCTGCTAACCAAGTAGAACTTCCCTGACAGGCTAGTGAAACATGTTGATTTTATTTTTAAGAGGCATAGATGCCGGTGTCAGAGGAGAAAGAAATGTATGCTATTTATACAGTACATAGTAGCACTTAAAATGTATTTATGAAAGTGCTTAGCAAGATCCCTATAAAAATACGTTCTTTGCATAATTTGAGCAACAAGCACAACAGTGACCCTGTACCAGTAATTGATCCAAGGAATTTTCCAACCTTTAACATTCCTGTTGCATATTTAACATTCTTCTCTACATGGGGCTGCAATCATGATTTACTTTGTCATGTGATAGAGTATTATTTGGAAGTTTACAGTTAATAAGGTTTACTTAACATTGGTGACACTAAGCATGACTGAATAAATAATTAATGGCTAGTAATTAAAAGGGACACATTCCAGTTGACCTCAAAACGATAAACAAGTATAATTTTTCCTATGAAACACATAGGGCAATGTGATGCAATTTTCGGGCAAATATTTGCTGCTGATGTATCCAAGTATAAAATCCTATTGCTTTCTGCTTGTCCTAGAATTATACCACTTTTGAATTGCTACATTTTCCTATTTCCCCTTCTAACTTTAAATCCTTAAACCCAATTTGATAAATTACTTTTTAACCCTTACATATTGTAAATAAAATATTACTTTCAACATAAATATATTACAGACAAAAAATATTGAATAGGATGAGAAGAACAGAAAGCGCACACGTCCTGGTGCAATAACGTTTTTACTATATAAATGAGACAAACAAACAAATAGTGGTAATATACTCACAAACATCCAATAAAATAAGCAGTAAGCAGTAGTCCGTAGATCCGTACTGGAGATGTGCAGAGTTCTCCTCACTTGGGGATACTCCGCCTGTTGCTACAGTGCGTCCGCTGCTTGCTTCCGCCCTTCCGGTGATAAGAGTTTCCTTCAGCCTCTCGTGACGCCTCCCTAGTGTATCACCACGTGACCTCCTCCTCCGTACGGCGTCGCAGCAACCCGGCAGTTGCAGGGATGATCTCACCACAGCCCGGGCCAACCAAGTCAGCCCGTTCCCTGCCTTCTCCCTCACAGTCTTCAGCTCTGCAGTACTCTACAGCTATGGTCTTTCTTTCGCCATGCATATCACCCCACGCGTTTCGAGGCGTGGCCTCTTCATCAGGGGTGTGGTTTGCTCTGGTGACATACTTCCTTATATACTCATTATGTTAAGGGCTATTCCTAAGGCTTGCTGCCTCCCCCTACTGGTTAATATTCATGAACATTGCTAGCAGTCCAAATTCCTCCAAACAGCATATAAATGGCATGGGAATAGGAGCATTAAAAGGTGCCCTATGGATAAAAACACTATACATATTAAAACAATCCTAACAGTAACAATAAACCTTTTTAATTAAAAATTACAAATTATTATTCAGTATTAAAATATACGAATTGAAAAATACCTAAGTAAGCTATTGCTTCTAACCCAACATACAAGACATTATTCATATAAAACATTATTCTTATTAATCATACCAAAAACATAAATTAATAAACCCTACTTGAATTTAAATTACAATTACAAAGACATAATAAAATTAAACCAAAACCCTTAGCAAAAAAATGAAACTAGGTCTACCTCTTCATTTAAACCTTCCGGTGTGAGTGTACCCAATTCATGAATCCAAAAAGATTCCCTTTGACGTAACCTGAGGAATTGGTCACCCCCTTTATGGCCCATCTCAACAATCTCTATCCCTATCACACGTAAACTACTTGGATCCATATTGTGCTTGTTTTAAAGTTCCTAGAGACTCCATGTGTGAGAACACCTTTTAGTATGTTACCTCTATGCTCTAAAAAATGCTGTTTCAGAGGACGTTTAGTTCTCCAGACATATTTAAGTCCACAGCCACATGACAGAATGTACACCACAAACCTGCTATTACAATTAATAAAACTTTTTGGATTCATGAATTGGGTACACGCACACCGGAAGGTTTAAATGAAGAGGTAGACCTAGTTTCATTTTTATGCTAAGGGAATTGGTTTCAATTTTTGAGATAATTGTGAACATTTACAAATGATGCTGTATGTTATGGTGGTTTTATTATGTCTTTGTAATTGTATTTTAAATTTAAGTAGGGTTTATTCATTTATGTTTTTGGTATGATTAATATGAATAATGTTTTATATGAATAATGTCTTGTACTGTATGTTGGTTAGAAGCAATAGCTTATTTAGGTTTTTTCAATTCGTATATTTTAGTACTGAATAATAATTTGTAATTTTTAATTATAAAGGTTTATTGTTACTGTTAGGATTGTTTTAATATATATATAGTGTTTTTATCCATAGGGCACCTTTAATGCTCCTATTCCCATGCCATTTATATGCTGTTTGGAGGAATTTTGGACTGCTAGCAGTGTTCATGAATATTAACCAGTAGGGGGAGGCAGCAAATCTTAGGAATAGCCCTTAACATAATGAGTATATAAGGAAGTATGTCACCAGAGCAAACCACACCCCTGATGAAGAGGCCATGCCTCGAAACGCGTAGGGTGATTTGCATGGCGAAAAAAAAACCGTAGCTGTAGAGTACTACAGAGCTGAAGACTGTAAGGGAGAAGGCAGGGAACGGGCTGACTTGGTTGGCCCGGGCTGTGGTGAGATCATCCCTGCAACCGCCTGGGTTGCTGCGATGCCGTACGGAGGAGGAGGTCACATGGTGACGCACTAGGTTGGCGTCACGAGAGGCTGAAGGAAACTCCTATCACTGGAAGGGCAGAACCAAGCAGCGGACATGCTGTAGGAACAGGCGGAGTATCCTCACGTGAGGACAACTCTGCACATCTCCAGCACGGATCTACGGACTACTGCTTATTTTATTGGGTGTTTGTGATTGTATTACCACTATTTGGTTGTTTGTCTAATTTATATAGTAAAAATGTTATTGCACCAGGAAGTGTGTGCTTTCTGTTCTTCTCATCCTATTTAGTTTCTATTGAAGTGCTGGGTTAGCACTTCCAACTCAGAAAGCGGCACCTTCTTGGAACTTTTTCTTTTGGACTGTTTCTGACAACAATTATTCAGGATTGGACTCTAAGGTTGTATTTAAACCTCTTTAGGGTTAACTCAGGGACATACTTACATTTATATTTGCTTGGTGATGAGCGCCTGTAGCTGAATTGTATGTACTGTGATTATTTTACACATTTATCTGCTTTTCTTGAGTTTAACCAGCTAATACACATTTTTTTTTTAAATATTGAATATTACAATGTTTTTAGTATTGTAATCAGTCTTTTCATTCCAACAATATTGTTTTATGATGCACAGGAAAGCAAAAATCCCTGTAGAACAGTCAATTAACATACAGTAGAGACAACAATTTATTCTTGACTTAATTAAAAAAATTGCAAAAAAAGTCACTAAAAAGTGAGTGTGAGGAAGAGGGCCAACTCAGTGTCACCACCCTTCGCAGGTCTCCTAAAACTTCCTTGTGTTCCTTATCCACCTGGGATCTCATATCCCTATACCTCCAGCATCCTGGACTAGCCATGGCTGCCGTCTGCCCTCTTCCTGCTCCACTCAGATTGCGAGAGGATGGTTGAGGGGGCGATCCATGCCAGTGGTCACAAAACCTGGGATTCCCATTCTGCCTCACCTCCCTATCTGCCATATTGCCCTGAGCAATGTATGCCAGCTCCATTTTCTCCCCCTTTGGCCCAGGCGAGCGCCACTGGCCTTCCCACTTGGCTGTTGCTCTCTGGATACACTCCAGCAGTGGGGGAGGATTGGTTAAGTGGCCATGGTAGTGACCCTTTGACTGGGGCCAGGCACACTCTGTCTTTGACTCCCCATGGAGACATACGGCTTCAGCAGGTGACAGGCCAACTCCCCAGGCTCCCACATTCCATACACCTCTCCTTGTGCAGGTAGCAGATTTCCCGCACAAGGACAGCTCCCTTAGTGTGAAAATAGGAACAGTTGATTGGCCAGTCCTTAAACCCAGCCTAGCATCTCTAATTGGCCCAGTGTGAGGATTCGCCATCCTGGTGGCTGGAGACTGTCACCTCACCTGAAACCTACTGCCGCAACGGACACTCAGGAAGCGCAGTCTCACGGTCCCATTACATGCACGTGCGTGGATCTTGCGTGGCCTGTCTTCCCACCCACGGGTTATAAATCCGCCCCCTGCTCTGGCGCTCGGTGGTTGTGCTCATCCAGCCTCCCCTCTGAATCACGCCCCAGTCTCCGCCCCCACTCCTGTGACGAACAGGACCGGCGTGGGAGTGACTTGTGCTCCAGTCTCCGCCCCCTGACCTCAGTGATGCGCGCAGGTCTGCGCGAGCTCAGTCCCGCCTCCGTTCCTGATTCGGCTGCATCATAGGGCACATCTGTGTGCACCAGCAGCCTATAGGATTCAATTTCCTGGTTCCGCCCTGGCTCTTCATTGGAGGATCTCCCTATTTATACCCTCTTGCTTCAGACACACATTGCTGAGCATAGTCTTGTGTGACGCCGTGCCTTGCTGCATTCTGTTCCTGATACCATGCCTTGCCTGTTGATCCTGCTGTTGCCTGACCCTGCTACGCACTTTGGACTCCGCATCTCTCTGCTCCTGATTCGGCTAAAGTACGACCATCCTCCTGTCTCCAGTCTTTACCTTGGCTATGTCACGGTAGACCAGGTCTTATCTACAAATTAATACCAGGATTCTGCCCTGAGCACACAAGTTGGGTAAAATAAATTATTGAGTCTGAGGAAAGGACCTTGAGTCCTGAAACGTTACCTGTGCATTAGCTCTGATGATTTAATACAGATTGAAGTTTCTTCAACTCTCCATTAGCCTTGTGTGTGCTTCTTCTTTTCTACATTGTTTACGTGTAAAATAAATTGTAATTTATTTCTTTTCAGACAGACACACAAATTTTCACAATATACACTCAATAAAACACTTACTGGGATGGGGAAACGAAAACAAATGTCCTTGGAATGAAACACAGTCTCTGGGCACCCCTGCACACATGCCAGTGGGTAAACAAATTGATCCGTGTAACAGTTCCTGGCTAGGGGCACAAGTTGCCACCCCTATATGTCCGCCAAAAGGAAAAAGTCTGTTCAGTCCTTACAGAGTTCATTAAGGAACCCTTAGCACAAACGAATTCTGTAAGAGGGGGATGATCCTTTGTTACGGTGTAATTAACCCCTCACACTCCGGAACCGCTGCTGCTGTTACTTGGATGTCTCTTGGTAAAATCTTAGATGAATCCCTCTGGGACTGGGCTGCAGGCATCTTTATAGGGTTAAGGGTCCTATACCTAACATACACACCCATTCCCTTCTGTGGGAACACGTTTCCCTCCTATACCAGACTTGCCAGTAGTACATAGCATGGGCAGAAGTGGCTTCCTGGTTTGCACAGGGCATGTGTCAACTTGACACCTAAGCTGCTTAGCATACTGGATCCAACTTCTTACCTGGCGACAGTAAGTCTGGGGTTTGGATACCAAGTGTGAATGGCCCATCCTGCGTACCAGGATCTGATACTCAGGGATATCCTGGCCACTTTAACACCTACAGTAGCCTCTCTGAGGCTTTTCAACTATTGATTTCCATTGACACAGAGGCAACAACTCAACAGGGTGCCATTTGAAGCACGGAGTTGAGAAATCCCTCAGTTCATCCACCCTTAGCATATTTATGTTAATACATTCCTTGCCGGGTGGGCAGGAAAAGCATCCTGCCTGTACAGTTTAAAACATAATTCAAATACAGTTTATTTATAAAAGTATGTTCTGCTTATGCAACACTTATAAACATATGTATGTTTATGGTTTCTTTTTACTTAGCTGCACTCCAAAAATTAGAGTGCTAGCTCTTTCCAAACACATAGCCCTTGTGTCGCAAATACAGTTAGCACATAGTTCATTCTCTTTAACTGCAACTAGTTTCAGAACTGCAAAACGGGGACAATAAAGATGGTGGAGGGGAAGACATGGTAAAAGGGCGACCATACCTTTTAACCCATTCAGTCCAAACAAGGATTGGGGTTAATAACGCTAGTGTAGGGGAAAAACTGGGATTGTGGGGACAATACAGTTTAACTCCTTCACTCCCAACAGGGTTTAGGGTTAACCAGCCGGGTACAATGCCTTTATTATTGGCCTGGTTAACCCCTCTCGCCACAGGCTAGTACCCCGACGATCCGCTACTCTCCAATCCTGAACTTGGCTACGTACCCCGACGATCCGCTACTCTCCTATCCTGATGCGGCAAGGCACGCCAGCGTGGCTGTGGGTTGGCGTTACTCAATTCCCTTCCTCAGCACCGCGTCGCGCTTCGTTTGTGGTTAGCTACGCGTTACAGTATGCTCAGCCACATAAACGTCAACCTTGCTGAAGTAGGAAGAGTCCTGAGCACACACGCAAGCTACCTGTCCAGTATTGAGGAAAAATTAGTGGCTAGTGATCAAAGTATGTGTTCCCTTCAGGAGAACTTCAGGTCTCTCACTCGTTCTCTCCAAGAGCCTCGCTCCTCTCTTGCTCCTGCTGCTCCTGAGTCTGCCACTATGCCCTCTTCACACTTCTCCCAAGAACCCCGGTTACCTGCTCGTAACCGCTATGGGGGTGACCCACATGAGTGTCGGGGATTTCTTAATCAGTGCTTTATTCAATTTGAAATGAATCCGTCCTGCTTCACATCTCCCCGTGCCTAAGGGGCGTATATTGTCTCTCTTCTTATAGATAACGCTCTTGCCTGGGCCTCTCCCATCTGGGAACGAAGATCGGACCTCACACAGCATATTGGAGCCTTCACCAGGGAGTTCCGGAAGGTGTTCGATACACCCGGCCGTAAGGTATCTGCTGCCTCTGCACTATTCCATGTCTCTCAACGGAATTGACCTGTTGCTAGATAAGCGCTCGAATTTAGGACTATAGCTGCAGTGACAGTTGGAATGATGAAGCCCTGTCCGTGGCTTTTTGGCAGGGCCTATCTGAAGCCTTGAAGGATGAGCTGGCTGTGGCGAAAATAGGATTAGTCAGCGCATTAATAAAGACAGTATGCTCAACTGATTAATCCTAATTCGCGTTGGGACTGAAGGGGTTAAAGTTATGTGCACCACACATGTAGTATTTTCCCTTCTATGCATTGTTGTCCCCTTTTTGCAGGCTAGTCTCTACCTGCAGTGCTGAATAACAGGAGCCGTTCCATTAAGACTGCTAAATCAGGAACAGAGTGAGCCAGCACCCTGATTTTTGGTGTGCAGCCTCAGTGTAACCTCCCAAGCACACCATATTAAAAATATAACTGTAAGACAAGTGGAACAGATATTTTTATTAAAGTGTATTACTGTGTGCAATTTTAAAAGTCAGGACAGGAACCTTTTTCCTCTCCGCCTTTGTAAGTGAATGCATTACGGAACAAATATTATGCATACATGAGCTTGGGGTATGTTCCTCTCTAGCTTCAAAAGCCACCTGTTGAGGCAATGCCTATGGGTCTAGGGATGTACGGGAGATGAAAGGCCCCAAAGTCTTAAAGTGTGACTTACCCGGGATGTTTCTGAGTAGCAGATCCTGTTACTCATCCTGTATTTCACACCTTGGGACCAAACTCCAGACTGTGTGTCCCCCGAAATGAGTGGCTCCTTTTTACTCAGCTGTGCTACCAAGCTGCTCACTGAGCATGCTCAGAATTACCTGGGCTGGCTATAGGATTTTCTTACGTTACATGGCAGGCTCTGATAGGAGGAAGATAATTCCTTGCCAATGGGATGAGGCTAATGAAAAACTCAAAGGGCCCCTGTCCTTAAAGAGGCCTGTAACTCTCATTTCTGTGGTTGTTTCCTGATTTCTTCAAGCGGATAAGATCTAAGTACAGCGGCTGCGATTCCAGAATGCAAGGGGTTAAAAACATCGCAACAAGGAAACTAGCCCTGCTTCAGGAATTCGTTAGCCCTGGGGATTCTAGAACGAACCCCAAAGAACAATGAACAAACTTTTTACATTTCAAGGAAATAACGGGCTGGTAACTTGCACCCCTTGCAAAAGGACTGCAATTTAAAGACTTTATTTCTGTGTTTTTCGTTCACTGGACCATTTATCCCGTTCCCCCATTTAAGTAAGTGTTTTATTAAGTGTATTCTGAAGCTGTCGTGTGTTTGTCTATCAAGGAAATAAATAACAATTTATTTTGCTTAATTTGTTTGCTGAATCGAGAATCCCCAAAATATAAAAATTGTTGATAAGTTACGTCCATCGTAACACTGGCAACCTACGACCGCCCAACCGACTTGGAAGAACTAATTGCCATTTGCATCAAGGTGGATCATCGCCTTCAGGAAAGGAGATCACAGAGGGTTCATCATAATGTCACTCCATCCCGGATCACTCCCGGTCAGGTGAGCCAATCTGAGATTCTGCTCCCGAATACTTCCGAACCAATGCAATTGGGGGGTACTAGTCTTTCCAAATCTGAGAAGCAACGACGCAAGAATGCCAGTTTATGCCTTTTAAGGCAGTACTTCTGGACATTTTGCTTATTCCTGTCCCCAAAAGTAGGGAAACGCAAAGTTCCCATGAGACCTGGGGGAGTCTCATTGGGAATGCTTTCTCTTTCCCCTATTTCTGCTGACAACCCTTCTCGCATTCTTCTCCCCATCACTCTCTTTGGGGAAGGCTTCCAAGTGTCTATACTTGCTTTCCTCGATTCAGGTTTGGGGGTAAACTTCATAGATCAAGCATTCGTAGAACACCATCTGGTTCCAATCAGGCGTAAAAGAAAACCCATTGCTCTTGAAGCCATTGATCGAAGACCTCTTCAGCTGGCTTTTATCTCACTAGAGAAAGAGGTACTTCATTTCAAAATTGAGAATAATCACCTGGAACTGATTCAACTCAACATTATTCACACACCATGCATTAGCGTGATACTCGGCCTTCCTGGTTACAGATTCATAACCCCCGGGTGGACTGGCTCAACAAAGAACACATTCAATGGGGCTCTTTCTGCAATAAGAACTGCATCTTAGAAGCAAGTAGTATTGCCAGAGGAGTATGCCAAGTTCCGGGACGTGTTCGATAAGGTCAAATCTGAGGTCCTTCCTCCAAAATCGTCCATTCGATTGTCCCATTGATTTGCTTCCAGGTACTACGCCACCCAGGGGAACCTCTTACCCGTTGTTGAAAAGGCAGATTTTTCTCTTGGTCAGGACTGCATCACTATGCTCAACCCGGGGAGAATTTGGCCATCGCCCTGACTTCACGAGGTCCCAACAAATAGACACACGAACGTTCAGAGAAATGAAGAATCGGAGACACAAGGCAGTTCTACTTCCTCACTTCTAATTTACTATGGCTACTTAGCAGCTTTTTATAGGCATTCACAAAGGCGTTTCTGGCATAACAGAAAGTAGAATTGTCAGCAGATTCAATTGGTGTACGTGTAAGCAGGTCCTGTCTGTGTTTACCTTCCTAGCTGTAGCTCGTTTGCTTAAAACAAACATCTGACAAGAAAAGATAAGGAGTCTTGCTGACTACAGAAATACAAGTTTCTTCTTTTAAAAGCTAATTGAACTGTAGCTTATAGCTTCACAAAATGGAGGACAGACAAAATGGTGGACATACTAGTAATTTTAACCCTTTCAGTTATCTACAGTATGCCCGAAACCAAGGCAATGAAAGAATATATTGCAGAGAATTTACAGAAAGGATTTATACGTAAGTCCACCTCTCCTGCGGGCGCTGGTTTTTTCTTCATGAAGAAGAAGGATGGAGCCTTATGCCCTTGCATTGACTACCAGGGAATCAACAAAATTACCGTAAAAATCGCAATCCTCTTCACCTCATTTCTGAACTTTTTGATCGATTACAAGGAGCTAATATTTTCTCTAAATTGGATTTACGAGGTGCCTACAATCTTGTCAGGATCCGTCAGGTTGACGAATGGAAAACTGCTTTCAACACCAGAGATGGACATTATGAGTACCTGGTCATGCCTTTTGGTCTGTGCAACACCCCAGCTGTGTTTCAAGATTTTGTCAATGAAGCTTTTAGGGATCTTCTCAAATCCTTTGTAATCATTTATCTCGATGACATCCTAATCTTTTCTAAATCCATACAGGAACATGTTAATCATGTGAAACAAGTGCTTCTTCGCTTACGTGAGAACAGACATTTTGCCAAACTTGAGAAATTTAATTTTCATCAAACTTCTACCATTTTTCTTGGATATATCATTTCTGACATCGGCCTCACCATGGATCCCGCCAAGGTCAAAGCAGTTCTGGATTGGCCACAACCCACCACTCTTAAAGCAGTGCAGCAATTTCTTGGATTCTCAAATTATTATCGCAGGTTTATCCAAAATGTTACTTCTTTAGTGGCCCTGCTTACGGAATTAACCAAGAAAGGAGCGGACCCTGCTTCCTGGCCCACTGCTGTGCTTCAGTCTTTTGCACTTCTCAAAAAGGCATTCGTGTCTGCCCCTGTTCTTTCTCACCCTGATCCTAAACTTCCTTTTACTCTTGAAGTTGATGCCTCTGACGTTGGAGAAGGCGTTGTCCTGTCCCAGACAAAGAATCCCCTCTCCAGGTTGCATCCTTGTGCTTTCTTTTGAAAAAAAATTCTCCAGATGTTTGCAACTACGATATTGGGAATTGGAAACTGCTAGCCATGAAATGAGCTCTTCAAGAATGGAGACGTCTTTTGGAAGGTACTGAAGATTCCATAACTATCCTGACTGACCACAAAAATGTGTTATACATTGTTGGAGCACGTCATCTGGGAGCCCGTCAAGCCAGATGGTCATTATCCTTCTCTACTGCTGCGACACACTTTATTCAAGCAAATACCCAGTATGTACCTGGCAGATACCTGGAATGCGCCGCTCCTCACCTCTGACAAGCCCCGTTGCGTTTGCCTTCCCAGCCATGGTTCATGCCTGGCTGACGGGCGGCTGATCTGTTAAATGATAATGATTAGGATTTAATAGGCTGCAATGCTTCGCGTGTCTACCAGATGGCATAAATTCATGAATTGTAATGCAGTATATATATATATACTGTGCAGTATTGCAGCCAGCGGGAATAAAATGCTTCAATCCCTGCCTGGAAAATAACGCAATGCACTCGGGCAGAAAACAGTCACAAACCTCAATACACCCAAGTATACCCGAATTCGTGGGACTAGCCGAGCTCGAATAAAGTGTGTCGCCAGTGTAGATTATCTTTATAATTTCCTATCTCCCTGGATTCAAGAATGTTAAGGCTGATGCCTTATCTCGTCAATTCTCTCTGGACGACAAGTCAGAGGACCAGCAAAAGCCCATCCTCTCTCCTAAATGTATCCTTTTCGCTACTTCTTTCGGAGCACTTAAGGGCATTGTCCCCCAACAAAGTCACATTCCTTCTGGCATTTTGCCACATCAGGATCGTCTCTTCACTTCAACTCTGCACCGTAAGAAAGTCCTCAAGTGGAGCCACTCTTCCAAATCTGCAGGACATCCCGGCACCAAGAGGACCCTGGATCTCATTGCTCGCATATTTTGGTGGCCTGGGATGCAAAAGGATGTAAAAAGTTTCGTAGCTGCGTTTCCAAAGTGTGCCAGGACTAAAACTCCCAGAATCCTTCCCTTGGGCCTTCTTCAACCTCTGCCTGTTCCTGACCGGCCATGGACACACTTGTCCAGGGATTTCATTGTTGATTTACCTATCTCCAAGGGTATGAACAAGATTCTTGTGGTAGTGGACCGATTCTTGAAACAGTCTCACTTTATACCCCTCAAGGGTCTCCCCAATTCTCCTAAACTAGCTGATATCTTCATCAGGGAGATCTTCCGCCTACATGGAGTACCTATGTTGATAGTATCGGACAGAGGCTCTCAGTTCATTTCTCAGTTCTGGCGCTCGTTTTGCCTCCAATTGGGTATCACTCTTCATTTCTCCTCTAGATACCACCCGCAGACTAATGGTCAGACAGAGAGGACCAACCAGTCTCTTGAACAATATTTATTCTGTTTTGTGTTTCTTACTCCCAAGTCGAGTGCACTGAACTCTTATCCTGGGCAGAATTCACCCACAACAACGCACGTTGACGCACGTCGACCCTGGAGTCTCCCTTCTTCGTGAATTATGGATTCAACCCGTCTACTCTTCCTCTCGCTCTACCTTCTTCAGGGGTCTCAGCGGCAGATGACAGGATCATAGAATTACAAGACCTTTGGAAAAGGATTAAGTTCAACATCAGGCAAGCAGTCAATAGGCAGAAGACTCAGGCAGATCGCTACTGTAGACGTGCTCTGGACCTCAAACCTGGCGACAAAGTCTGGCTGTCATCTAGGAATATCAGGCTTAAGGTCCCCTCTATGAAATTCGCACCTAGATTTCTTGGACCCTTCTCTGTCTCCGAGAGGATGAATCCAGTTGCGTATCGACTCGCTCTCCCTCTTTCCATGAGGATTCCTTCTGTGTTTCATGTTTCACTTCTCAAACCCGTGGTCCAGAATGCATACTCGGTCCCAGTTTCCTCTACTTCTCCTCATATAGTCCAAGGTCAAACTGAGTATGAGATACAGTCTATTCTGGATTCCAAGATCTCCAGAATATCACTACCTTATCTGGTGCATTGGAGAGGCTTCGGTCCGGAAGAAAGGTCCTGGATTCTGAGTCATCGGGTTCATGCAGCCAGACTGGTCCGTATCTTTTATATGAAATTTCCGAACAAGCCTTCGTGGAGTCGCCCGGAGGTTGCTCCTAGAGGCGGGGGGAGGGGTGGGTACTGTGAGGATTCGCCATCCTGGCGGCTGGAGACCGTTCCATTACCTGAAACCTACTGCCACGATGAACACTCAGGAAGTGCAGTCTCACTGCTCTGTTACGCGCACATGCGTGGATCCTGCGAGGACTGTCTGTCCGCCCACGGGTTATAACTCCGCCCCCTGCTCTGGTGCTCAGCGGTTGCGCTCATCCAGCCTCCCCTCTGAATCACGCCCCAGTCTCCGCCCTCTCTCTATGATGGACAGGACCGGCGTGTGGTGACCTGTGCTCCAGTCTCCCCCCCCTGACCTCAGTGACGCGCGTGGGTTGGCGCGTGCCCAGTCTCGCCTCCGTTCTTGATTTGGCTGCATCATAGGGCACACCTGTGTGCACCAGCAGCCTATAGGATTAGATTTCCTTGTTCCGCCCTGGCTCTTCATTGGTGGATCTCCTTATTTATACCCTTTTGCTTCAGACACACATTGCTGAGCATAGTCTTGTGTGACGCCGTGCCTTGCTGCATTCTGTTCCTGATACCTTGCCTTGCCTGTTGATCCTGCCACTCTCTGACCCTGCTACGCACTTTGGACTCTGCATCTCTCTTCTCCTGATCCTGCTAACATATAACCATCCTCCTGTCTCCAGTCCTGACCTTGGCTAGTACCCCGACGTTCCGCTACTCCAATCCTGAACTTGGCTACGTACAACGACGATCCGCTTCTCTCCTATCCTGATCCGGCAAGTACCCCACTACTACTCTCACATCTATACTCTTGACCTGGCTTGCACGACCAATCTACATCCTAGGTGCGCCCACGTGGCTGTGGGTCAGTGTTACACAATTCCCTACCTCAGCACTGCGGTCGCGCTTCGTTTGTGGTGAAGTACGCGTTACACCCAGACACCCAAAGAGGCAGGATGAGGTCTGGCCTTTGATATGACCCCTTGTTATTGGTCCAAATCCTTTGCCCACACCATTATTCCCTTATTCAGCCCATAGGAATACATGGGAAGAGACAAGTTTAAAAGGCCAGGCAAGGCCTGTCTGACTCACTCATGTGTGGAGCAAATTAACAATGTAACTGACCTTGCACCATACTGGGCTCTGTAACACGCCCTGCAACTACATCTGGACCAAGGACCCGTTCTGATCCCTATGGACTATAATCTCAGCCCAGCGACTTTTCTGTGAAGGTTATAGGATTTTTGTATACGTTCCTTTTATTATGCTTCTGTTAACTTATGTTATCCTTTTTGTGTACTATACATTTATCTATTAAACCCTATTTGTTTAATAACTCTATTGGGATGACTGAGTGATAGCCCACATGGTTATTTACATTTTTATTCTTTTGTGTGTTATAACATTGTAGCATATTGATAGTGTGCTTGCTGGGAACCGAATTGTCTACAGAAACCAATGGGTAAGCCTGTAGAAATATGACATATTTTTTTAAATACATAGTATTCTGGTAAGGTTTTGCAGTGCGTGTTCTGGGAGCCCTATGATGACCTAAGTAAGCAGAGGACCTATCACCTCAGAATGCACCACGGCATAGTATTAAGGTTGTGGCTTCACCTGAGAGCTTGTGGTTACTGGGAGTGGGTGGGAGGTACCCTAGATATAAGAGCATATCTATTGGGTGGTCCCCCTAGTGGTCCCAGCTGGTGGCACCATCCGAGTAGTTTTAGGCTAAGATTACATTTTTAGTTGTTTAGGCATCTTTTTTTGCCATAGCCATGGAGAGATATCCTTGGTGCTATCCCGGCTGGTGGAGTCTGAATAGATATTTTATTGTTTTTGGGTACAGAAAGTGTGATGTTATGTCACAGTGAGTATTTCACAGGTATCATCATACATTTTAATGAATATAAGTATTGTAAATAGAATGAATAACCACGACTTCCTATTCCGTCCCTGATATTGGAGGAAGAGCTATTGCTAAAATAGCAGTCATGTATATCTGGTGCCATATTGTAGAAGTGCAGTAATCTTTCCTAAAAATGTACTATTTTTATAAGCATTTTTGCATAGTATTATGTTCAATAAATACAATATAATTCAATGTGCCTGGCAAAATAAGTAAAGCTTTGCTATTTGCTCTTATCTTTAAAACTATAAGACACATTGATCATATAAAGGTGACACTGTGCAGCTATACTGTAGTTCTACTTTGATATTTTTTTTTACAGCAAGCTTAATGGCAGCCCAGGCAAGCCTGCTTAAGTGGAAAAAAAAGTATAGTAGCATTCTACTAAAATAACATGAATTTATGGCCTGTTAAACCAGTTATTTATTTTCATGGGTCAAATGTATTCTTGTGTTAGTTTTTCTGATTTTACAATTGTTCTATACAACCTTTCCTATACTGATGCAGCGGCCGTTATTCGAACACATCACTGTAAGGAATCCGCTCCTCGGTTTAATGTTTGCCTTAACTTGCAGACATGTGCAGTCCTGGAACACTTTCCCGGATATTTACTGCAGCCTGGATTCACTCACCAAAGCAATACTGCCACACGCCCCTTCTGCCATTGGTTCTCTGACCTTTAAGTGTTGCCTTCCCACAATGCCCCCTGCCGAGCATAGTCCTTCCTGGATGTCTCTGTGTTCTGCCATAAGCCTTGTCTTGTCTGTCTTCTTGGTTCCTGAGACCGGCTGCTAGTGTCACGCAGCGGTCTGTTCCTGTGCTGAAGCGGAGTACTCTCCTTGTTGTCTTCAGCTCCCTGGTTCCTGTGACCGGCTGCTAGTCTCATGCAGCGGTCAGTTCCTGTTTCCTGTGCTGAAGCTGAGTACTCTCCTTGTTACTTCAGCTCCTTGTTTCCTGTGACCGGCTGCTATATTCATGCAGCGGTCTGTTCCTGGTTTCCTGCACTGAAGCGGAGGTTTCCCTGAGTATCTTCAGCTTCCTGGTTCCTGGGGCCTACTCTTCCCTAATCTAGAGAGGCCGTGTCCTGGTTCCTGCGCTGAATCGGAGGATTCCCCAGCCCGCTCAGGACTCTTGCGCTGAAGCACTGGTTTACCAGTGCAGCTAGGCGGTGTGCTACTCTGGTCTGTCTACCACCTCCTGAGACCAGTACCATGGGCCATGGTCGCCGCACGCGCAGAGGCCACTCCCGCACTCCTAAGCTGAAGCGGGGCTCTCCTGACTACCTGTTGCCGAACTCCTGCTTGAACAACGTTTACCCTGATGTCTCCAGTCCTGACCCTGGCGTGTCCACCGACGATGCTGTCTTCTCCTATCCTGATCCTGCTACGTACGACTACGAACTGCGCAATCCGGATCAGCCTGCGCGGTCTCAGGTCGGTGCTTTTACAACCCCACCTCAGCCACGCGGTCCGACCCAGGTTTGTGGCGAGCACAGTCGTGACAGTATGCTCGGCCCCACAAACTCGGACCGCCCTGTGGTGAGGGTTGGTATGTTTCTGTCTGAAATCCTGTCCCGGCCTGTAGACCAGTCCCAGTTTGAAAACCAGTATCTGTGCGAAATACTACCCCTGATTGAAGATCAGATTATGTATTGAGGTTTAACCCCGTTGCAAAGACAATGCCGTAACGATCTCATTAGTAAGGCTTATTGCCTCAAGGACTTAAAACAGTCTCTGGCCGATTGTGTTTGCTCCTCTGGTTCCCCTTTAACCTGGGATAATGTGCACCCTATCAAACTTGCCATCGCCCGAAATGCACTCCTTGCCTTGGCCTTATCATTGGACATTCACCTAGTACAACAGGACCCTCTCTTCATGGTGGTTCATGCTCAAGACACACTCCGTGTACTTTCCCTGACTTTGGACATTTGCATAAAGGAACAGGACCCTCTCCTCGCCAGCTACGCTGCCGCTTGGCAGTCCACCTGTGCTGCCAGTCCTGTCGCTAAACCTGGGGACGTATCTCCCTCTCCAGGAAATGACCAAACTGACCCACTATCACTGCCCCCTAACATAGATGCTGCCACGGTCCCTAGCCCTGATGGTACACCCGGGTACTCTGACACCAATGATACGTCTACGTTAACCCCTGCTGATCAGTCCTGTGAGGTTCCCCTGGAGTATACGTATATTTCTCTAGCCAACACTAAGGCTCTAGTATCCGAGAACAAGTCCCTTTTTCCCTCTATTCCTAACTCTGAATCTCCCTTTTCAGCCCTCGAAGTTTTTCCTGCTTTAACCCCTGCTAGGCAGTTCTGCATGCCTTCCCTGTCAGGGAACAAATCCCTCCTACCTCCACGTACTCAGCTTCAATTTCTAAGTTCTGTTCCCAGGGTCATTCCTGTATTAAACCCTGTGGGGCAGCTCTCTGAGTCCCCTTTTGTAACCCCCTGTTCTCCGCCAGCCATGGTCACATCCCTAGCTCCAGAGGAAGAATCCCTTGTCTCACCTATTACAGAGGAAAAACTCTCTATGTTCTACTCTCGGGTATTATCTGCTTTAACTCCTATAAATTCTTGCTGCCTCCAAGCTAATGCCTTCGTTCTTGCCTCAGAGAATGTGTCCCCAAGTCCTATAGCAGAGGTTGCATTAAATGACTTCCCCAAGGTTGCTGAATCCTTAGTTAGTTTTTGCTATAAAACCCCTGCTTCAGCTCAAGTTTCAGCTGCTGTGCCCCCTGAAACTTCCGCTAAAGTTCTGATTCCAGTTAAATGTATTCAGTTACCAAGTTTTTCCCTAAGCTTGGTCGCAGAGTTCCCATTTCCAGGTACTTCACTGAACCAGTCTGTCACCCAGAGAGCGATGATCCCTGCTTCAGCACATAGTCCCCACGTCGTGGAATCTGCAGTCATTTCTGGTTTCCCAGACACTCCTTACCAAATACCCACTTCAGAGACCAGTACAGTAATGATTACCCCCGTGTACTGTCTGTGTTCTCCCCTTCTCAAAGCTTAGGGTTAAAACCGTACAGTGGTCAGTATGCCCCTCCTGGGGTTCATGTTGTGTTCCCAGGAATGTTTGCTGACACACTGTTTTCACTTAAAAGCGACGCTTTTTCACATGTGCTAGCTAGAAGCCTGCACACAGTTTCCCCTCTCTCTGAAATTTGCCTTGTCGGCCCTGATACTCGGAGAGGTAAAAACCTCCCTTCAGATTCAGAATCTCTTTCTATAGAGGTCGTCCTTGCTGTTAGTTTCCCTGATTTCTCTGCCCATGCAAACCCTCCAGGGATCAGCATATCGGTTGTTACCCCATTAGTACAGTCTGAGACCACCCTGCTTATATTACAAGTCCTGGTGTTTAAATCTGAGCTATTTAGTTTTACTGCTCTTGCTAAACCTCAGTCCCTCAGCACTGCAGCTAAACGTGCTCCAGCAACCGTTGGGTTACTCGGGGTAAAAATTAAATTTCCTGTCTTAAAGGGTACTTTCTCACACATGTCCAGCAAACCTAGAACCTCAGTGATTGATTCTAAGTCACTTATCACTATATGTGATGTTCTCACTAGTCAAACCCTGACACCCTCACCACTGGCTAGGAGTCCCGTTATCAGAATTTTTGCACTAGTAAACACGCCTAAATCTGTTTTTGTCATGACAAGCACCCCTGTTGTTAGGGCCCTTGCAGTTTTGGATAAGACTCCTTTTACTTCAGAGGTTTCTGCTATTAAGAGTTTCCACGGTTCCAACTTACCGCTTATTGTCTCTTTAACTCCCATCATTACTCTCCCATTACCAGTAACTGATTCCCAGGCACCAGCTCCTGACGCTAGTTCTCCTATCGGTACCCCTGCTTTGCGAGATGTTTCTGTTATGGATTCCGAGCCTCCAGCTCCGGAGTCAATTCCTTTACTCGCTGCTGTTTTTGTAGTCTCTCAGGTCCCTGTCACTGAAGTACAGACTTCAGCTTCTGAGGTTAGCTCCCCTCCCTCCGCTACCCTTGCTCTGCCTGATTCCCAAGTTTCTGATATTAGAGCCCCAAAGCCTATTCCTACTCCCCAGACAATACTATCTCCCACTGAGGGTTCCCCAGTATTTGAGAGCTCCACTGCTGAGTGCTTCTCTGCCTCTGTGAAACGATGTTTTTCCCCCTCGGAACCTTCTGTTGCCCCTGTTATTTCCTTTGAGTTGGAAATACTCTGTACGTACCCCAAGATTTCGGTCTCTATGTCTGGTTTACTGCTTGCCTTGTCACCTTCCATACCAATACCGGGAAATGCTCCCACCCACCCTATACCCTCGCTGACCACTACCTGGGAGACCTCTGGAGGAGAAGTCCCTCTCAAATTCCTACATGCAGAGGTCAGCCAAGACTTTGTCTGTCCCAAAGGTCGCCTGGGTATATTCGATCAACTATCAAGGCCGCTTATCCTAAATTCTGGTCCCATTACTAAAGACTGGGCTCCCAGTGGGGGTTCTTCTGCCGTTTCTGCTCCGGAACCCTCTGGTTCTTCACAGCCTTGGATTCCCAAGCCATTTCGCGGGGCGAGCCAGGTACCAATGATATCTCTACCACCACTTTCATATCCTAGAACAGTACTCACCAAGGAACTGCTCGTTTACGGATCCCCTTTCCGCCTAAAAAACTTTAGGAACAACTCGATGTCCCCGAGACCCATGGATGGCCCTATCTGGCCGCAGTTCTCTCCGGGGAGTGGGGGTACACAAAGGAGTGACCACGAGTCTCTGAACCATGACTCTAACACCAATCCTAGACGGTTCTGGAACAACTCCTGGTCCCCCAACTCTATGAGTGGTCTTGTTCGCCCGGAGGTCTCACGTGAAAAGGGGGGTACTGTAAGGAATCCGCTCCTCGGTTTAATGTTTGCCTTAACTTGCAGACCTGTGCAGTCCTGGAACACTTTCCCGGATATTTACTGCAGCCTGGATTCACTCACCAAAGCAATACTGCCACACGCCCCTTCTGCCATTGGTTCTCTGACCTTTAAGTGTTGCCTTCCCACAATGCCCCCTGCCGAGCATAGTCCTTCCTGGATGTCTCTGTGTTCTGCCATAAGCCTTGTCTTGTCTGTCTCCTTGGTTCCTGAGACCGGCTGCTAGTGTCACGCAGCGGTCTGTTCCTGTGCTGAAGCGGAGTACTCTCCTTGTTGTCTTCAGCTCCCTGGTTCCTGTGACCGGCTGCTAGTCTCATGCAGCGGTCAGTTCCTGTTTCCTGTGCTGAAGCTGAGTACTCTCCTTGTTACTTCAGCTCCTTGTTTCCTGTGACCAGCTGCTATATTCATGCAGCGGTCTGTTCCTGGTTTCCTGCACTGAAGCGGAGGTTTCCCTGAGTATCTTCAGCTTCCTGGTTCCTGGGGCCTACTCTTTCCCTAATCTAGAGAGGCCGTGTCCTGGTTCCTGCGCTGAATCGGAGGATTCCCCAGCCCGCTCAGGACTCTTGCGCTGAAGCACTGGTTTACCAGTGCAGCTAGGCGGTGTGCTACTCTGGTCTGTCTACCACCTCCTGAGACCAGTACCATGGGCCATGGTCGCCGCACGCGCAGAGGCCACTCCCGCACTCCTAAGCTGAAGCGGGGCTCTCCTGACTACCTGTTGCCGAACTCCTGCTTGAACAACGTTTACCCTGATGTCTCCAGTCCTGACCCTGGCGTGTCCACCGACGATGCTGTCTTCTCCTATCCTGATCCTGCTACGTACGACTACGAACTGCGCAATCCGGATCAGCCTGCGCGGTCTCAGGTCGGTGCTTTTACAACCCCACCTCAGCCACGCGGTCCGACCCAGGTTTGTGGCGAGCACAGTCGTGACAATCACAAATCAGTTTTCGTGTTGACCGCTGTATTCCATTTGCATTTTTTCGTTTTATCACTAGTCATGCCGCGTTCGTGCAATCCGGCACCGGGCAACCGGACGCCGTAGATCTGTTTAATTTAATGGTTTATTGTTTCTTTGAATGAAATTCTTCTCGTATCCGCCATGTGGCAGAGTTAATGAATTAAAATTTGGCTGCTATTCTTTGCGTATCCGCTAGGTGGCAGAAATGAATGCAATGAATGAATTGGATTGAATTGGAATGTGTACCATACATTGCTTCGCTACTTTGTAAGGATGCAGGTGTTTAAAACAGATACTGGTGTACAAATTTACAGTGGCCCATTGTGAATTGACCTTGTTTTTTTCGAAGACGTTATCAAATAAGGCGTTCTTAATAAAAAGCCTTAAAATACACAATGTGTGCCTTGTTTTTAACATTCTTTCCCCGCGCAATTGCTGAGTGGACATTATGGCTACACCACAGACATATAAAAAACCTGACTGTAGTTATGCGTTTTTAATATATTCAGCAATTAATGCTGCAGCAGAAAAGATGGCGACTGTATCTGAAATATGGGTGACCTCCTGACGAAGCACGGGGTGCGAAACGCGTAGAGGTCACGACAGGTCATTCTGCGCATGTTTGCTGAGAGGCTGAGACGGAGCCTGCCTGAGGCTCAAGTGGTGGTTGCTTTCATCTTTCATCCGGTGCCGCGATCCGGATCCTGTGCGGTCATCCGTAGACCCCCACCTCTGCCTCAGTGTGAGTGTTCGTTTCCCCCTGTCAGCGGTATTATAGCCCTCTATGGCGGTTTTTATTCAATTCCCCTTGGGCTGTTAGTACACTCTTTGTTTATTTTTAACATTGACTGTCTTGTGTTGTGTGTGTTTAACTGTCTTAGGATATTCTATGTTTAGAGACCATATATATGGTTTATGTATCTGGGCAGTTTACCCATTGAGCTGAGGAGGGGTTGGATCCTCTTAGCTGTCTATGTGTTTGTTTTAATAAATAATTACTAATTCTTTCCCTTGTGCGCATTTGTGCATCTTTTTTTCTCTGTATCTGAAATATATGAATATTTAATATCGAACTACGATTTTTACAAGTTTTCACCTGATGTTCATGGGTGGAAGTGTGCGATAAGAAAAACCTTAAGTAACGATCAGTGTTTTTTTCGTATTGCCCCTCCTGCCGGAGAGATTTGCGGGTATTGGGGTGTCATGCCAGAATTTCACAGTATGTTTGATCATGGCAATCTCAAAAGAAGAAAAATGGGGTTTAACTCATACAAGATTCGTCAATCCCAATCCAGCAATGTGCCGGCAACAGCACCACCGGCACCGGTGTCCGGTCCGACCGTCAGTGATAACCTTGCGAACGGCAATCCTTTGTACCTGTCCCCGCCAGAATATCTGGAAAATTTCCAGCCTGAGCATGATTTCGCGTATGAACAAGCTTGCATGTACCAGTACCAAAATGTTTTCCAGCATCATCAGCTGTCAACTACAAGTGTAGCAGGCCAGCTGACACCTGTCAACTATAATGCAGACATGAGGAGTCACAGTGAGTCATCACCACCCGTTTGGCAAAGCTTATAAGGCTTATAAAGAAGGTACTGTATACAGTAATGTACTACACTGTATTACACTTTACTACAGTATAATGTACTGTACATGATAGTCTTAAGTTTTTAGCCGCTAGTACTACTGTACTTATGTGCATCAATACAATACAGTACTTTACTGTATGCGAGTTGAGGTGAGGGGATGTTTCTCTTTTGAGTGCACTTTGAAGAATGATTTGATTGGCTGCTGAAGTACGTGACGCTGCTGCAGCTAGCTTACAAATATAGGGAGAGGGTGGGGCTCAAGAGTCAGAGCCAATCAGAAGTTTGTTCTCATCGTCCACAACGGTTGAACGGCTGCTTTAATTCCCAATGAAGCGACTTGACGCATGCGCAATTCCAATAATAATAGCATATTTTTTTGTTTTTCCCCAGAAACGAAACTTTGACATCCAGCGCAAAAAGAAAAAAGAAGGGATTTGGATGGAACTCTAATATTGCTTATTTTAAAAGTTGCTTTCGCATTGTTTGCCAAGTGGGCAAACATTTAGTGACAGTGCCATTTTTATCTATCTATAGAACAATTGTGAGCTTTATAGAAAACCTTATACTGTACAGTACTGTAGTATGCTGCTGTTTTTATATTAAATTCTTTTACATTGTACAGTACTGTCATCACCACTACTGTTTTACAGTACGTTTCATTGTGCAACTTTTCCTATAAACACCAAAAATAAATATATATATATTTTATTCCATACTGTATGTATTACTTATTATTGAATGCTTTCTACTTGTGCAACAGTAAATTCTGTTTTCTTTTAATGGTACTGGTACTGTACTGTATGTTTCATTTGGACATTTTTTTTAATAACCATTAAGAGAAGTGCCCTTTCTTTCCGTATTGTACTGTACTGGTAATTTATGTGAAGTGCGATGCTTTGTTGAACTGTTCATAAGAATTTCAGGTCTGCAATAGGGGCTCGGTCAAAAAATACTTTTAGTTTTTAATGCATACAGTAATACAAAAACAAACAGTTGCTGTGGTCTTTCTCTTCGTTATGGCATTGCGAGATGAGGGGGAGAGAGGGGGCTGCAGCTCTGAAAATACAGTAGAAAGAAACAAGTATTGGTAATTACTGGTAAGTTACCAGTAATTACTGGTAAAAAAGATTAAACAATAACAACATTTCAAAAGGTTTGTAAAAAAAACAAACATTTTTTTCCCCCAGCAGGATTTCTAAAAATGTACTGTACTGGAACACTGAGAGAGGGTGGAAGAGAGGGGTTTGTGTAAGATACAGGCTTGTTTGTACTTAAAGTAAACACAGTATTGTGATCTTACACCCCACCCCCCCCCCTTCCTTTTTTGCACTGCCGCAGCTGAAAATCCTGTATACTGTGAATAAACAGACATGGTTGTTTGATTAAAAACAACACCTTCTATTATTATTTTTTTGTTTTTTGCGCAAACGATTTTCTATAGAGTAACATACTTACCTGTGCCTGATTGACAACAAATGATTAGACAATATACAGTAAGTATTTAAAAAAAAAAATGAAAACCCATTTTTTTTTGCACAAACGAATTTCTATACAGTAACATACTGTGCCTGATTGACAAAAAATGATTAGACAATATCAATATTTCGACACAACAAAAAACAAACTACAAGTGATAAACACATTAAACAATAAAACAATGATACTGAATTTTTTTTTTTTTTTTGGGATGAAAAACTTTTGCACTACTGGAGAGTTTGGGAAAAGTTGTTAGCAAGAGGGATGCCACTCCAAGCACGAGTTGTTGTATGCCTCAACAGGCCATTTGTAGTGTCTCTCACAGCTCTCATAAGGGTAGGGGTAACACGGACATAATGTTCCAATTCAATCAAAATGGTCTTTCTTAAATTTGCTGGCAGAGCACTCTTTCTTTTATTTCCTTCATAATTTACACTGTGGGTCCAACCGCTGTACATCTCAAAACTGACGTGGTGTTTAAATATTGCCAGGGCAAATTTCTGGGCTACACCAGCAGATCCAGTCTTGTATTTCTCCCTGTCTTGCTGGGTCAGGTCGGTCAAGATGATGTCCGGCATCGCTGGAAGCCTGGGTGGTGCTGGGGTACTTCTGGCAGCGAGCGAGGGTAGGCGGTGTGGGAGGATGCTTTCCTCCTGTTTGGCCTTACCGGGGTTGTCACCTCGTCCTCAAAGGCATACTCGTACACGTATTCTGATGGATGGGGTAAGCGTGGGATGCTTGGTGGTGAGGGAAGCGTGAAGGTCACATGATGCTGGCCACCCTCCTGCTCCTGCGTCAGACATACAGGGACAGGGACAGGGATAGGAACTCGAGAATACATCCCCACAATCTTCCTTTCCATCTTCTCCATCTTCCTTGCCATCTTCTCCATGTTGCTTTCCATTTTCTCCATGCGCATATCCATACTCAACATGGTCTCCAAAATAAGATCAACCTTTTGGTCCGTACTGTAGACATCTGCATAGGTGGATGGTGGAGAAGGTGACCAGGGGGTTGCCAGGAGGAGTGCATCCTCAAAGATGGTTTGTGGAGCAGCTGAGCCGAGGGTTGACAGTAGAGCAGCATCGTAGAGAATGGGTTGTGGAGCAGGTCATCCGGGGGTTGACAGGAGAGCAGCAGTGTCGGGGATGGGTTGTGGAGCAGGTGAGCCGGGGGGTGCCAGGAGAGCAGCAGCGTCGGGGATGGATTATGGAGCTGGTGAGCCGGGGGGTGCCAGGAGAGCAGCAGCATCGGGATGGGTTGTGGAGCAGGTGAGCCGGGGGGTGCAAGGAGAGAATCGGGATTCCACTTGACTTGCACAGTGCTAAGTGCGCCGATCTTCTTCCTTACAAAATATGGCCCAGGGGTCTTAACCTGTGAGCCTTCGGAACATTTTCTTTATTCTGCTTTGGTTTTCGCTTAGGTTTTGGCTGGGAAACTGCTTCCGCCTTTCGCTTGGCTGGCACGGCAGAAGCAATCTGGTTCCTACGTCCATAGAATCGGGGGCGATCAATGGAAACAGAAGGACGAATGCACAATGCAGTATCTGGACAAGAGCAAGTTCAGATAGAGATCAGTGTGTGAGAGTCTATGCAATTTGTCACACCTTTTATGTAATTTTTTTCGCGGGCATGGACACGGGGTGCAGGTGTTAAAAGTGGGCGGACTGTGTACTAATCCTGTTGAGTGACGTTGAGGCACATTAAATTAAAGTATAAATACACCATCCATTTTGTGTATTCAATGCACATTCAATACACATCGAATTCACATAGAATTGCTCTGTGTGTGCTTGCAATTTTTTTCTATCAGCAGCGATGCCAAAGAAAAGGATTTAAAAAAATCTCAGCTTGAGAATAAAGGATATGTACCAGAATGGACACCGCATTTTACAGATCCAACGCTGGTTAGTTACTTCAGGCTTCAGTTTAGCAAAAAGCACTGTTAGTTATCATGCGCATGGGAAGGCCAAAAACGTCCAAAGAAAGCCGACTGTCACTACTGAGTAAGTACTTACTGTATTGTCCTCCATAACTCTACCAACGTCTTGTACTGAACTGTACAGAACTAGTATGCCTGTGTTCAATATTTTATTAATCTTTACAGTACCTTTCGACTGTACAGTATAACATTTTTGCCATTCTTACCATCAGTCACTAGCTTTTTAAGTCAACTCTACAGTAATATGACTGTATTGTATTGTATTGTATTGCATGACTGTAAAAGGAGACCAAATTGAAGAACAAATTAAAATCATGGAGCCCCTTATCATCAGCATTGATTGCTCTGAGTTGGAACACGAGGTGTGCGCCAATTTAGAGCAACATGATGATGAAACCGTGAAGACTAAACACTTCAAGTTTTTTAGAGATAAAAACGATTATGACACAAATAAACAACGAACATGGGCCAAAGATGACAATAAAGGAAAAGGGGCAGGCAATAAAACTGTGAACGAACCCAATGGGGATTCTAATGGTCGCCCTAATGGCAATACAGAACATCAAACTAGTCATAGAACAAATGGAGAACAAAATGATAGAGGGAGGCAACCGGGTGGTTATCACTATACAGATAGAAGGGACTACCCTAGGAGAGATAGATTGTATCCCCAAAGGGGAGGACATCCCAGGAATCCTAACTATAAAGGGAGAAATTATGATGAAAATTATAACTATAATAGAAAAAGACAAACAAATTACCATCAACAAAATGAGTCATACAGACCCCCTGTAAGGATACCAGATCATATACGTGAGAGTCGTCCTGCATCCTCCCCGTCTCCCTCTTCTCCATCTCTTTTTTTAGATCTAATAAGGAGGAGGCATGGCTCCCCAGAGAAAGAATCGAGAACCATAGAGAATCACAAACAAGTGACCTCGGGGACAAAGCTAAAAAGACCATTGCCCGAAGAGGGAAGAGAGGAGGATCCAGGGTCCAAAAGAAAAGAATTTTAAAGAATCAACCAATCTCGTTAGACAGAGGTATCTTTAATCTCTCAACGTTCATCCTTACAGATGACCAAAAAAGGGTCCTAAGCAAGGGGCTCTCTTTTTCTAAGACTAGCGGGGCAAATTCATTTCAACTTTTTAAAGATCTCCATAAATTTATAAGAAACATCACACTTAAAAAACACTTTATTAAATCAAAAAAAGAAACCAATATTACAGTTGATATAATCCAAGATATAGAACCAGCTAATGAAGCATCGATATGTATCCACACCCCCTTTAAGACCCAATCAACATTTTACCCCTACCAATCTAAGGGTAACCATGTGGATACCTTTTTTTATATGGTTTATAATGATCTAAATAATATTAATAATAGTGCAAGAGAATGGAACATTAAACAGAATATGTCTAAGGCTGAAAATCTTGCATTAAAATTCTTGCAGGAAAATAACCAATTATCATTAGACAGGCTGACAAAGGAGGAGGTGTGGTTCTACACGATCGCTCTACTTATGAGCAGGAAGCACACCGACTCCTTTGTGACCCTGTCTTCTATAAGAAACTGACTTCAGATCCTACAACATCATTTCTAAATACACTCAAAGAACTTCTAGATGAAGCATTATCCCTAACAATAATAACAGATAAAGAATATGGGTTTCTATATAACAAGTCACCAAAAATACTGGTGTTTTACCACCTTCCAAAGCTGCACAAATTTCTAGTAAACCCACCAGGTCGACCCATAGTCTCGGGTATATCCTCACTGACTGCAAATTTATCCCAATATGTGGATTATTTCCTGCAAAGTATCGTAGGGGAGTTACCTTCATATCTAAAGGACTCCTCTGCGGTACTAAACTTATTTGCGAAATTTGAATGGAAAAAGTCGTACAGATGGCTAACGTGTGACGTACAAGCCTGTGTACACTAGCATTCCCCATGTAAAGGGTATTGCAGCATTTGAGGGTTACCTGAGACGAGAATCTAAGATTACAGATCTAAATAGATGGTTCATCATACAAGCCATAAAATATGTGCTAAGCCATAATTATTTTCTTTTTCTTTCCCAGTTCTTCTTACAGGTTTGCGGAACTGCAATGGGCACACGGTTTGCCCACAGTTTCGCAAACCTGTACATGGGGAACTGGGAAGAAACTTTCATCTGGCATGAGAATCCATTCTTAAAACATATAGTGATATGGCTTCGCTATATAGATGACATTCTCTGTGTGTGGGAGGGTGACGAAGAATCGATAGATCAATTTATGAAGTACATCAACCATAATGACCATAATTTGGTATTCACCCATGTAACACACACGGAGAATGTCAGCTATCTAGATCTAGATCTAAAAGCTTCTGAAGCAGAAGGGGTAACAACTACAACCTTCTTCAAAAAGGTGGATACGAATAATCTCCTACTGGCCTCCAGTAATCATAAAAAATCTTGGATTAGTAACATACCTGGAGGCCAGTTTATGAGAATCAAGAGAAACTGTAGCAATGAAGCTAACTTTGAACAACAAACCCAATTTCTGTTCTTAAGATTTTTGGAAAGGGGATACAAATATAAACAACTTATGTTGGAACTAGAAAAAGTTAGAAAAATGGATCGGAATAAAATGTTAATATCAAAAAAGAAAAGTCCATCAAATGTCAATGAAGACCGTATAGTAGTTCCATTCATCACTAACTATAATTCTATGCATAGACAAATAGAAAGAGTTATAAAAAAGCATTGGGGGATTATATCAACAGATCCCATTCTAAGTGGACATATAAGCACATCTCCCAAATTTATCTACAGGAAGGCACGTAGCCTAAAGGATATATTAGTCCCGAGTGACATTGGGAAATCTGTAAATCATAAATCTGTCCAATCTTGGATGAGCAATAATATAATAGGGAATTTCCCGTGTGGGAGATGCTGCATATGCAAACTCCTTCATGTTGAACGCAAAACATTTAAATCAAATATAGATCAAAAAGTGTACAATATTACAGAATTTATTAATTGTAATACAAGATTTATAGTGTACTTATTGGAATGCCCATGCGGCCTGCAATACGTAGGCCGCACAAAGCGCAGTCTTAAAACTCGCATTCAAGAACATGTGAGAAATATAAAGCATGCTCTACAGACTCACAGTGTAAGTCGTCATTTTTCGACCCATCACAACAAAGACCCCTCATCCCTAACCTTTAAAGGGATTAAAACTATCCCTCAGAATAGACGTGGAGGAGACAGAATAAAAGACATATCTGTCCAAGAAACATACTGGATCCACAAACTCAAGTCTTTAGGTCCAAAAGGTCTAAATGAGAACATAGACCTGTGGTGTCTATACTAATAAATATGTCCCATTAGGTACTATATAGGTTTTGTCTTTTATGAGTTAAGTGTTTAGTCCTATGTAAAGACCTGGACAACATCTGTGATACCCATTCATATTAATTATAATTTTATATATGTGTTATTAACCATTTGTTTGTTTTATTTCAGAGCCATTGAAAGTCCTTAATCATTGGCAATTTTACTAGTGTGATTTTAAGTCTATTGTGTTATATGTATAATAAAAATGTGTTGTGTTCAAAATGTAACTATATCCTTAAACCAGTGCTGAAGAGGTTAATTTCACTTGAGCATACAAAGAAGTAATTACTTCATCACACCCACACCTGTGGGATGCTGCATAGTGCTGAACAGATTGGTTCATACACCTCTGAATTTGACCTATCAGCGGCGGTTCAAGGGTATAAATATGTTCTTAATTTAGACAAATTTATCCCTGAAGAAGAAGCTCACGCTTCAAAACGCGTTGGATAAAGAATTTTAATATTCCTAGAACTGTATTTCTACATTCTGCGTGGTTCATCCCCATTGGACTTATTGTATGTAGTAGCTGCACTCGGTATGCTGGAGTAAAGATACCATCACGCTTTACGCTATAAGCATCCCTTTACGGCCGGTCGCAAAACCCCACGGGACACGTAACCAACCAACTCAGTGATCTGAGGTGCTGGAAGCAGTTGCAGGCGGCGGCAGACCTGAGGAGTGAGCGGTAGTGACGGCAGTGATCGGGAAAGGACATCGATCCGGACACAGCACCGCAGTGGAGGCTCCACATCATTATCGTGGCAGCTTGTCTTAAAGACTGTGAAGGGGAACCCCCGAGGTCTGGTGGTGGCAGTGCGACGACTGGTAACTCATGTATTGCACATGAAATGCTGTAACCCAACTAATCTGATGTACGCAGATATAATACCCTATTAATATACACTATATATTTTTACAAACTTCACTATGTGCGTTTGCGCTGTTGTCTTTCTTTGTGTTTCAGTTGCCTAGGGGGTCCTTATCCCTATCAATATAGCTGCAGACCACCAATAGAGGTTGTACACATTTTTTTATATTTAACACAAGGTGGTGAAGGGTATAATAGTAGAATTAGTAATTTGCGCACTTTATCTGTTCTGTTTTTCTACAGTAATATACTGTACTGTCTTCTGTACTTTAGGAGGTGGTGTGATAGTGTAATCATTTCAAAAGATTCTGTTTTCTTTGAACTAATAATCCTGCAGTTTGAGGGGCTATTTATTTAATATATTCATACTGTATACTGTAGCGCCCAAAGTGTACTCACAGTACAATACAGTAAGTGCAGCAGCAACATCAGACAATAAGAAATCTGTGCGCTATTGGGATGCTTAATTTGCCTACTGTAACAAGTGCAAGTTTGACAAGCAGTTAGACACCCATAGTAAATACAGATAATACTAGAGAACTTCTAAAGACTAAACCAAGTGGGAGCAGAAAGGAAGGAGCAGATAAGATAATAGAACTGGCTGAAAAAAACTTAAATGCATGCTTGCTAATGCAAGAAGCCTGACAGATAAAATGGGGAAGCTTGAATTAATAGCTGCAAGGGAGCAGTATGATATCATAGGCATTACTGAAACATGGTGGGATGAAACTCATGACTGGACAGTTAATTTAGAGGGTTGTTCTCTTTTTCGGAAGGATCGAACAAATAGAAGGGGAGGTGGAGTATGTTTATTTGTTAAACCGAAACTAAAACCTATTATAAGGGATGATGTCTATGAAGGGAATGATGAAAATGTAGAGACTTTGTGGATAGAAATTAGCAGTTGAGGTAAAAGTATAAAGAAAATGTTTGTGGGAATATGCTATAAACCACCAAATATCTGTGAGATTGAGGAAGCTAAAATACTTTTGCAAATGGAGAAGGCATCAAAACTGGGTCATTTTTGCATAATGGGGGATTTTAATTATCCAGACATCGACTGGGGCAATGAGATTAGCGTTACAACAAAAGGAAACAGGTTTTTGGGGGTGCTTAAAGACAATTATATGACCCAAATTATTGAGGAACCAACCAGGAGAGGGGCAGTTCTGTATTTGGTCATATCAAACAATGTAGAATTAATAACAAATATTCAAGTCCTGGAACATTTGGATAACAGTGATCATAACATGGTCTCATTTGAAATAAATTATCAAAAAAAAGATTACTTGGGTTCAACAAAGACTTTAAACTTTAGAAAGGCATATTTTAATAAACTGAGGTCTAATCTAGTAGTAATACAATGGGATGATGTTTTTGCAGGGAAAAATGTAGAAGATAAATGGGCAGTCTTTAAAACATTGTTAGAAAAGCACACTTATCAGTGTATACCCTTGGGTAATAAGTATAAAAGAAATAAGTCAAAACCAATGTGGCTAAATAAACAGGTAGGGGAGGAAATGGACAAGAAGAGGAAGGCGTTTAAATTCTTTAAGTCAGAAGGGACAGAGACATCGTATCAGAATTATAAGGAATGTAACAAAAATTGCAAAAGGGCAATCAAATTAGCAAAAATGGATAATGAAAAAAGGATTGCAATAGAAAGTAAGGTCAACTCTAAAAAGTTCTTTAAGTACCTTAATAACAAAAAAATGAGAAAAGAAAATATAGGACCCTTTCAGTGTGAGATGGGTAGGCAGATAATTGGAGATAAGGAAAAAGCTGATGTAGTAAACAAATTCTTTGCCTCTGTGTTTACCAGGGAAGAATCAAGTTCAATAGTAGTGCCGCAGGAGGAAGCCACAACCTCTATATTAATGAACAATTGATTACTGAGGAAGAAGTTCATAAGCGACTTGAAAAAATTAAAGTAAATAAGGCACCTGGCCCTGATGGCATACATCCAAGAGTTCTCAAGGAGTTAAGCTCAGTAATAGCAAAACCATTATATTTAATAATCAAGGACTCCATTTCCACAGGCTCAGTACCACAAGATTGGCGTAAAGCAGATGTGGTGCCTATATTTAAAAAGGGAGCTAGATCACAACCGGGAAATTACAGACCTGTAAGCCTGACTTCAATAGTAGGGAAACTACTTGAAGGTTTAATACGGGATAATATTCAGGAATACCTAATGGAAAACAAAATTATTAGTAATAGTCAGCATGGATTTATGAAGGATAGATCTTGCCAAACTAACCTTATTTGTTTCTTTGAGGAGGTAAGTAGGAATTTAGACCAGTGTAATGCAGTTGATGTGGTCTACTTAGATTTTGCAAAGGCTTTTGATACGGTTTCAAACAAGAGGTTGGTGTACAAAATAAAGACAACAGAGGGTTGTCATAAATGGAATTTTTTCAGGTGGGTTAAAGTCGTGAGTGGAGTACCTCAGGGATCGGTACTGGGACCCCTGCTTTTTAACTTGTTTATTAATGACCTTGAGGTTGGGATCGAGAGCAAAGTCTCCATCTTTGCTGATGATACTAAATTGTATAAGGTAATTGAATCAGAGCAGGATATAATTTCTCTTCAGAAGGACTTGGAGAGACTGGAAACGTGGGCAGGTACTGTAAATGGCAGATGAGGTTTAATACAGATAAATGTCACCCATGCCCTCTTTTTTTTATGTTAGGCTCCCTCCTAATACAGTATCATACTGTACTGTATGTCCAGCATTTTGTGGCTCTAACATTTTTCCTTGTCATTACAGAGTGTATCCTAAGATAAGGGAAGCCAACAAAATAAAAATATTGGACCAGGCACAGGCATGGATTGAAAGTGCCGAAACTTTCAATGATGTCATCTTTACAGACAAGACAACTGTAGCGCTTGATATGTTTGCCCGTTTTGGATTCTACAAAAAAGAACGCCTATCTCTGAGGCCGCGTCCCAAGCACACAGTGAAGATGCATGTGTGGGGTGCCATCTCTAGACAAGGACCAGGATGCATCATTATCTTTGAGGGTAAAATAATTCACAAATCCACATGCTGTGGCCTTACGCACTGGACAGCTGTACTGTATTCAGTATTTTGTACCCTAATGTTACATGTTTTTTCTTGTTTCCTGGAGTCATGAATAAAGCGTTCTTCCAAGATCACATAATTTCACATGTTGTTGGATACATAAAGAATGATTTCCCATCTGGTCACCAGTTCTTCCAGGACAATGATCCGAAACACACAGCGTCGACGGCTCACATTCTTGCCAGCGGTATAACTGGGTTAAGACGCCAGCGGAGTAAGTTGGGTAACCTTTTCGCATTGTTTTACATAGTTTACTGTATATCTCCTTACGTAATTCACCTTTTTTCTCCCCTCCTACTGTATTACTGATCACCAGATTTTAATCCCATTGAAATGGTATGACATGAGTTGAAGGATTATATCAGAAAAGTGTGGAAACATTCCAAAAAGGGGATACTGAATTTCTGGAACAATATACTCACCGTAGCCAGATATAATAAATATATTGATCATATTGCGACTGTGTTGCCTATTGTTATACAACGTAATGGCCAGGCCTCGGGAAAGTAATAAGGCACAGGTAAGTATGATACAGGTAAGTATGGCCCTAAAAATAACCATGTCTGCATTTATTGTTTCTTTTCATTTTCAGAACTGCCGCAAGCAAGGAAGGGTGTTCATGTACAAACCAGCCTGTATCTTACACAAACCCCCCTCTCCCACCTCTCTCAGTAGTTACTGTATAGAAATTCGTGTTTGCCAAAAAAAAAAAAAATGTATTTAAAAAAATCTTTTGAAATACTGTATTTTCAGAGCTGCAGCCCCCTCTCTCCCCATCTCGCAATGCCATAACGAAGAGAACGACAAGACTACTGTATTCTATTTTTGTACTGTATTATGCATTAAAAAATAAAATCTATTTTTTAAACCCCCTTTGCAGACCTGAAATTCTTATGAACAGTTCAACAAACAAAGCATTGCACTTCACATTAGTTTATGAAAAATATATTTAAAATAAAAAAATGCTTTATAAAAATTATTATATTTTATTGTTTAATCAATCATTTCTGTTAATAATGCAATAAAATGCTGTAGAAAAATACTATTTTCCTGCATTAAGGATTATCCAACATGTCTTCTGCCCAGCTCATAATAATCACGCAACAGTGCATTTACGTTAATGGCTCTGTTGGAGGGCTCTGTTGTTGTGTTGTTGATAAGCTTTGAACTTCTAGTTGACTTGTTTTGTTACAGTACAATAGCAGTTTTAGAAGGGCTTTCTTAGCTAGGCCTGTATCTCACACAACATGTTAATCTTATTACTAGTGTGGGGGGGGGGGGGGGTGTTGTGTTGAAGAAAAGGCAAGTTAGAAGGGCTTAGCTTGGATGGTTTGTCAGAGGTGTTGATGAGAGGTTGAAATCCTTGAGCCGTGTGTGTGCAGGGGGGGGAGGGGGTACGAGCTGTGCTAGCTGTATGAAGTTCCAAGCTGTAGTTCAAAGACATATTCTCAACAGGTCATCATAATGTTTTGATCCCCACACCCCCAAATAAAAATCACTGTACTACAGTATGCCACCCACCTCAGAAAGAACGTACATGACTAGTGTGGAATTAAAAAGCAACAGTACTGTTTGATTCTCATAATATCCATAATTGCTATGCAAGCCATGGCGATAACCAAAAAAAAAACGCGTTATACAGTATAGTATATTTTTAAAACTTGAACTAACTTCCAAATGAATGGGAAGTTATACACGCATGCGCATTAATAATCAACAAGGTCCCAGGTCCCAACCAGAGAGAATTACACGCAGGCACAGAACGGTGAGAGCAGGCTCGGGAAGATTAATGCAACCACAAAGCAAAGCATTTGAAAATGGATTGTTTTTCAGAGGTGTTGATAAGAGGTTGAAATCCTTGAGTCGTGTGTGTGCGGGGGGGGGAGGGGGTGTGAACAGGCTTGGGAAGATTAATGCAACCACAAAGCAAAGCATTTGAAAATGGATGCTGCTTTGCTATTCGCACTCGAGTGTACTGTAAAAAGCCGCTCGGCTATTTGCACTAAAGTGGAAAGTAAATGAAAATAAAATTTAAAAAAAAAAAAAACATCTGAAAAAAACAAACATCTGAGGCAATAATCGAACCCTGGTTCACTCTGTTAATGGGCTGCAGCATTACGAATCAGCTATATAGTAATACCTGCTGACGGGATGACCGGATTTGCGAACATGTTACTGTAATACAGCACATGGTTTTTTTCTTTAATCATACAGTATCTGCTTCCACCCACCCCTCAAATAAAAATCACTTCGTACAATAAAGTATCAAAACATACAGTATAATGGTTGGTCAGAAAGGCATTTACAATTTTTTTTAATTAGCAGTTCACCTTAACCAAGGAAAGTCATGTAGAAAACAATAAGCGTGAAGTCTATTATTAATAATTTGATTCTACTGGACTACAGTATCGCAGACATGAATGAAATGTGACAGCTTACAGTAGAAGGGCTTTGGAATTTGCGCATGCGTGGCAGGCAGCTCAGCGATTTCAACCAACATGTTAATCGTGACATAGAATTGCTATTGGATTTTGATGACAACAACTCGCGATTGCCCACTTGAGTTTCTTGACGGTATTGCAGAACACGCTAAAATGCCATTTTATAATCCGGACAAAACGATAATCAAACCGCGTGTTTAACTCGGCACGATTAGATCAAATTGCACGCCATTGAATGGGTATTCTGATCTACACACCGCGTGAAGTGTTCGAATAACGGCCGCTGCACCAGTATGTTTATGAAACAGAACAAAGCACACAAATATTCTATTTTTGTCTTATGAATATAATGCTTGAAAAGAGCAGATCTCTAAATATTACATTTATTCTAGACCACCTAAACAATAATGTTGACACAAAGATCAATAAACTCACTCACCTGGGATAATGGCTGCGTAAACCGTGGAAGGGGCCATGCCATCCCTGTCCTGAACTTCCGGCACCAGATTGGCTTTGCTATGAGGACTTGGTGCTAGGTCCCAGAAAGAGCTGGACAAAGCACAACATGATCTTGGGCCCGGGGTACTCCTCAGATAGGCCCTTCTTGATGTCACCTCGAACTTCCAGCTAGAGGGAGAAGATACTTTGGTTCCTGGCCTCATCCTGAGGGAAAGCAACCAAAAAATGAATAATTCATTCTTGCTATCTTTTTGTTTAAAGTTCTAGGTATTCCTGGTCGATATATATTGGAATTTCATTAATACTGTATTTTAGCCTATAGTGTTTAATCCTGTATGTTTTGTGGATAGTGTGAATGGGCTGCTCTGGCAGGCTTTTTAATATTATTGTATTCTGTCATGCAGTTTGTGCAGTGTATATTTGAACCATGTGTCATGCATACATTTCCCTTCCCAGATCTGCCAGTGTTTGCAGAGTATTCAATGATTTATGTGAAATGTAGCCTAACTCTGTGTGACATCAAACCCCTACTAAATAATACATAAAAACATAGCTTTACTTGGCAGGGAACATAGCTCCCTTGCTTGTTATGGCTTGTGCTGGTAACCAAGTTGTAGTATCAGGCAGTTACCGAGTGTGAAATTAATGTGCTGAGAAAAAAGATGACGACTCTTCTACTCATTCATTTTTCCTTGCAAGACATGTTTTCAGTTCTTGGAACTTTTACTTAAAAAACAAAATGTGAACTGAAATTGGTAATTTATTAATTATTTTACCCATGCATTGTGGGGGTTTATACTGGATCGTTCCTGAAATATGAGAAGAATGTCATAGGAATTTAAGCCAACTCAAATGTTGCAGACAGATTTGAAATTGAATGCATCCCTTTATAATACAGTATGTCTGATGAACCATCTCTCTTGTTTCTCCTATTGACACTCTCCTAATAGCAGACTGATACAAAGAGGCGTATTCATTAAACTGCAAAAAGACAATAAAGGGCATTCATTAAACACATCTCACAAGTGTAAACAATAAGCATAGTTTTCATAGTGATTTTGTTATGGCTTTTCAAATCTATGTGATATGCAAATTTGTTACAGTATGTTAAGTATGAGAGTGATGTGTTTATTAGGTTAAAGCTAGATGATTTATTACATTGTAAAATCATTGTTAAAAATTCATTTTTTTTTAATTAATGGGGGACACTAATAGTTAAATTGGACAACACTATTCACTTGAACTTTTAGATTGACTTTCCAAGCCCTGAATGTTATAAATCATGCCATATTGTACCTCAGAATCCTATTTTTTGTCATGTCAAGAGCATGCAAATGAGTTTCGTTTTGATGCAATGTTTCTGTACTGAAAAATGCTAATGAATAAAACAAATTTCCACTTTTCTTGTCACCACATATTGGTTTTACATGTCCACAAGTTAGGCTCTATACAGTGCAGAAGTAACCCAAGACTTATGCAAAGTACTGTACCGTGGTACATTTATACATACTTCACAGATCTTTGTTAGCAATAATTTAATAGCAAAATGACAGTTCTTGAACTTCACAGATAGGTTGACATTTATTAAGTGGTGCTCCTTAAGACACCTAGCCCCAGAAGACACCTTAAAGCACAATAACTTGGATGGGTTGTAAGGTTTCTTTTAGTGATGAAAAATATTTTAATGGTATAGCACTAATATTAGACCATTTTTTGTGCCTCACACACTCTCTTTAAAAAAATGTGCAATGTGTTTTGGTATTGCAGAGTTTTGCAGCTATACATTCTAATGCCGAAAAACATATTATGCCCTATATAAATCTATTCACTTGAATGGGCTGTAATGGGCGCTATTTAGTAAGCTGTGCTGAGAGGTGTCTTATGAGGTAACATGACTAAATATGGCCCATAACTCCATTGACACACTCATGTAGTGTTACTCCCAATGAAATATCCAATCTGACATTCTGGGGCCTATGCTATAAGCCGTCATAAAAAAAAATCACCCAGCCATATAATTCACCAGTTTTTTGAGCGTTGCTATCACAGTATTCAGAAAGCCTCGATTACCTGTGATAGTACAATTCCCAAAATGGGCGAGTAGCTGGCGGAGTGATGATCGCCTCTCTGACAGGCCTTACCCAGTGATTTCTTTCAGCTGCAGAGAGAGCTGCCCAGAGAGGGCCCCTTTCCCGGCACATATCTCGCCAGAGATCAAAAGTTTTTCATATAAAATGTAATATTAGTGTAGATGAGCAGCGGGTCTCCAGAGCAGAATCGCGTTGATTTGAGGTCGGGGGACCCACTGCTTCCCAAGATACAGGCCCCGTTAAGGGGCACAAATTAATACATTATCAGTCAATGGGCAAGGAAATACATAAAAATAAATAAATTCAATAAATAAAACCTGAAAAAAATCAATTTCATACATTAAATATTTTACTTACCTTTAGAAGTCTTCAACATCCGAATCCCAGCGAATCTGCATCTCTCGTACCGCGACATCATCCCCCACCATCCAACACCATCCACCTTGAAGACCAGCATCAGGTCAAAAAAATCTTCTTTCTTTTATCTTCTATCACCGTCTTCTATCTTCATCTGTAATTATTTTTATATTTTCTTTAATCTTCTATCTTCTTCTTTCAATCCAAAGCTCCATTGTAAATCCACAACAGGATGTTGTTTCGTTGGCTTCTTGAGGTAAAATGAGACGTACAGGCCTTATATATGGTCTGTGACATCACATTTTAGGGTCTGATGGTACAGCTCCAATCCGATTGCACGCTGTATCATGTGCCCACCTCTTTTTTTCAGGATGTGAAGTCATCTCCAAGGGAGGTATGTCAAATCCTTAAAACCACATGGCTATATCACATGTTATTACAGCCAATGAGACTGAAGACAATTCCATTGGTTGCTATACCATGTGATAGGTCACATTAGTTCAAAAGGATGTGACATCACTTTAAGGGTCTAATTTTACCTCAAGAATCCAACGAGACAACATCCAGTTGTGGATTTACCATGGGGTGCTGGATTGAATGGAAAATATCTGGAGCGCTCCCTAGTGGTTCAAACATGAATAGCAATGTTGACAGTGTTTAGACGTGAATATATGCCAAAAACGAAATACACAATACACAATACAGGCCAGAATTTATGCTGCAGCTCAACCCGAAGAGGATCCTCCAACGATTCTCACGTAGTGATAGGAGAAGAGTAGGGGATCGGAAACCATGGAAAATAAAGGAATAAGGAATGCAAATAAATAAGAGCAATAGAACCTTCAGATGTGCATATACAGCTGAAGGGAAGCAGTGCACAGATGTACAACATGGAGGTGTGAATGCGTGTGTACAGTGAGGTGCACGGAACTCAGTGAAGATGAATGTGGGGTATAATGATAATAGTAGTAGTAACTTACAGCCATGTGTAAGCTGATGCCCCAGTGATGTCCCTGTATGCTGTGAGGATTCACCATCCTGGCGGTCGCAGACCGTCTCCTCATCCCAACAAACCTTCAGTGACGGATACCCAAGATGCGCGGTTTCTTGGTCCCAGTACGCGCGAGCGGACCTTGCGCATCCTGATCCCCGCCCGCAGATTCGGATCCCACCCCCATCTCTGTCACACGACGGGTGCGTTTGGCCAGCCTCCCTGCTGACGCGTGAGTCAAGCTCTGCCCCCGCTCTGGGGAAAGTCAGGATTGCCGTGGGAATGATGCACGTTCTCGGCTCCGCCCCTGAACTCCGTGACATGCGTGGGTCGGCGCATGACTGGTCCCGCCCCCTCTTGTCCCAAGAATCGGAGTGGGAGTGATGCGCACTCCAAACCCTGCCCCTGGCCTCCGTGATGCACGATGGATGGCGCGCAAGCAGTTCCACTCTCATCCCCAATTAGGCTGCATCATAGGGCACACCTGTGTGCACCAGCAGCCTATCAACACTCATTACTGGTTCCGCCCTGGCCTGGCTCCTCCTATTTATTCCTACAGTCTGCTATTATTCCTTGCTGAGCATAGTCATTGTGACACTATGCCTTGCCACATCCTTGTTCCTGAGACCTCGCCTTGCCATGCCTTGCCTTACCTGCCTTTTAACCTCTTGATGCCTGAACCCTGCTAGTGCCTAGGACTCCGCTTCTCTCCACTCCTGATCCGGCTTGTATGACCATTCTCCTGGCTCCAGTCCTAACCATGGCTAAGTACTCCAACGATCCGATATTCTCCTTTCCTGAACCTGGCTACGTACCCCGACTATCCGGTACTCTCCAATCCTGAACCTGGCAAGTACCTTAACCATTCTACTATCTGTAATCCTCACCTGGCTTGAATGAATACTCTACATCCTAGGCATGCCCGCGTGGCTGTGGGTCGGCGTTAACCAATTCCCTACCTCAGCACCGCGGTTGCGCTTCATTTGTGGTGAGCTACGCGCCGTTAACCTCTCCCCTGGGCAAACTCTATCTCTCCCGTCACTCCTGGTGGACACTTCCCCGTGATATGCAGATAGAAGTCACCCCATCTGAAGGATAATAACACGGACGGAAATGTATATTAAAAAACAGTATTTATTAGAAAATGCAAGCGCAACAATGCATTTACATCAGAGGCTTGACTCTGTCGGTGGATGTAGCTGCTATGATCGTTGTGATGCAGTGTTTTCCCTTGTGTGTATTTTTTATTTATTGTGGGTAGAGGGATTGGGATAATGGGGTAGTAGCCCAAAGGATGGATGTTTAGGCCTAGGGGATGGTAGCGGTAGTAGCGGGGGTGGTAGCGGTAGTAACCGCTAAGGTAATGAAGGGGTTAACTCAACCCGCAACCCCCCTGCAAGGCCTAAACACCCACCAAGGGCCAAATACCACCTTCACCCAACCCCGCTACCCACAATAAATCTGGCACCGGTAGTTAACCCCTTCATTGCCTTAGCGGTTTGCCGATAAGTTAATGAAGTTGCCTGTAAATGCATGTCTATTGCATGGGATTCATGCTGGGGCCCTCTGGTGCTGATATTAATGGGTATTAGCTCCAGAGACACCTGGCATCAATCTGAGGCAGGAAAAATTCATTTTTTTTTCTAAATCCTCTCTCGCTGCCTTAATGGCAGGTTCTCACCACCTTAACACCAACTTTTCCTTGCGAGAGAATTTTCAGAAGAAATCGCCATTCTAAAGACTCAATTAGATCCGATAATCTACTCGAGGCTATTAGAATTGCACAAATGTGAAAACCTGCTGGCTTATTGTGGCTCGTCAGGCGATTTTTTTGGGGGGTGGGGGGGAAATGCACAAAAAGCCTACTAATGGCCAATTATGATGCGCTCCCTGTTCACTAAAAGGCTTAATTGCTAATTAAATTATTACCATAAAAAAACATACTTGCACTTATTCTAAATTATTTTCATTGTATATTATCATTGTCCCTCAAATGTATTTTGAGATATATTAAACAGTGATCTATGAAATAACAACAGGAGATCAATAAATATAGGTTAAATCACACTGTCACATAATCTCCTCAACCAGAACAGCCCACTCTTGGAGATTTATACTGATTTTAAGGCCTGTTCAAGAAATTATTTCACCTCAGAGCATCCAGCCAGACAGTAGAATATTCTCTTCCCGAACTTCGGCAAGGCTCCAATGATTTATTAACATATATACTTTATTTAGGTTTAAGAATTTGATGGCCGAAACCATCTGGACTGATCAATTATTTTTTTATTGAGGATTGAGAAAAGAACTGAAGGAGGAACTAGCTTATGTGGCTTGCCCAGACTTGCTCTATGATGATAGACATCATGCACCAGATTGATCTTAGATTGGAGGAACACAGATCTGAAAGACATCGCCCAGAACCACTTTGCTCTGCTGTGTACACTGATGTTAATAGATTTCCATCACTACTATTACTTCAACAGTAACTGTGTAACTCAGATCCACAAAGGGTCCCTTGACCCCGAAGGAAAGACAACAATGCATGTCTTTATCGTTATGTTTATACTGTGGTAATTCTGGGCACTGCCTTCCAAATTGTACCTCCCGTCCCAGCCAGTGAAATCGGGAAATGAAGATGCTCAACGGGGAACTGGGAAGTTCAATCAAGTTATAATTGTACTTCAGCATTTACAATTTGGTCCCAGAGAGAGGCCAACAAGATCCCTTCTATGCACTCACTGTGGATAAAAAACGTAGTGAATATATACAAAGTGAACAAGATTACTATTCCTCCTAGGAGTGGCGTCTATCATGCCGGATAGTACCCTATAATATACTCAGGTGGAAAGAGAGTTTAATTGCACAGTAAACTTATATTGATAAAATGTAATATATGGTGTATCAATCTCCAATCGTATATAATGTACAACACCTATTAGGCACATATCCTGCAGATAGACTAAGTATTAACCACTATATAATATGGGTAAATCCAGGGTGTTGTTAAGGAACACACAGCTGAATCAGTCACTCTACCTGCACGCCTCTAATAGGCAATTGCGGGGGGTGTTGTGTAAATTTTAACACTACAGTATTGTAGCAGGGGTCTCCAGAGCTGAACCGCATTGTTTTCAGATCCGGGTATCCCCTACTTCCCGAGATAAAGGTCCCGTTATGGGGTGCCGGAATCCCCACCATGTTATAATCCTGTGGGTTGGGAAGTAGGGGGTCCCTGACGCTGAAATCAACTTTGTTCAGCTCAGAAGACCCCCTGCTCCCACACACTAGTATCAATCCCCCCTCCCCCTCAAAATAAAAAATCATTACCATACCGGATAGCTGCTAAGGTAATGAAGCTGCTTACATTTTATTTTTATTTATAGTGTGCATGAGCAGGGGGTCTCCTGAGCTGATCAACGTTGATTTTAATAAGATAGAAGATCGATGCCACCACAGCTCCTATGGAAGTCAGACTCACCAGGTAGGATGATAAAATACATTTATTTAACTACATAAAACAGATAATGACAGATATGACTAGGAGACCTCCTCCCACGCGTTTCGGGCAAGTTTGCCCTTTCTGAAGGAGTGTAACAAGCATGAAGGGAGGGTATTATTTATACCTCCCTTCTACTAATTGGCTAATGTGTTGCACCTAACTAGGTAGTTCTTATGCAATTCAACACATTGGACTCAAACCCATTGGTCACATGTATACGGAGATATATTTAAATAGCTTTAAACTGCAAACAATAATGTAATTGTCTGCAATGGTGTATTACCTTTAACAATCATTTGTTTGAATCCTATACCTTAGTGTCACAATGCAAACAGTAATTAAATGTTCCAACATCACCAACATACCATATACTTATATATGCATGATACACATTACATAAATTACCACATACATTTCACATACAGATATAGCAGTAGAAATTCTGATATTTATATAATTCTATTATTACATTTGTGTAAAGCCATAATATGGGGAAGGATTAGGGGGGGAGGAGGGGGAGGGGAAGGGGGGTTGAGAAAGGAAGGGGGGGAAGGAAGGGAACAGGGGGGGTGGGTAGGAAGGGAAGGGGGGGAGGGGAAGGGGGAGAGGAAGGGGGGGGGCTTGGCAGGGGAGGGGAGGAAAGGAGTATGGAAAGGACTAAAGGTAAAAGGAACCGAATGATAACCATGGTGTGCAATCACAGAAAAACCTTCAGATCACATTCTGTATTGAGCCTTTTAGGTATTAATGTGTCAATGGTGAAGATCCAGAACGCTTCACGTTGGTAAAGAAACCTGGATCTATCTCCACCTCGTTTATGGGGCCTAATATGTTCAAGAATTACACATTTTAAATTTTTGAGACTACCTGACTGGCATTCCTTAAAGTGATTTGAAACGGGGTGTGTAATATCCAAATTGTTAATATGTCTAATATGTTCTAACATCCTTATTTTGAATAACCGAGTTGTTAGGCCCACATATCGTTTGTTGCATCCGCAAGTGATCATGTATATTACATGATCGTATTGCACGTCACAAATGAAAGGATTCTATATTCTTTAGTTTGTTTAGTGTTAGTGAAACTTTTACATTTTTGGACATATTGACATACTTTACATTTCCCGCATTTGTAGCATCCTACTAAATCTGGAAATATACAGGACACCCGCAAACTCATATTAAACCCCCAAATTAACCACAACATATATATAAACATATATGTGTCACAGAGGAGTGCGACTGAGCATGGCAATATATATTTAAAACCAGAGACAGAACATGAAACACAGACAGAGCTCAGTGCACATCCAGTGAAACTTATACACGGTACAGTGCCTAAATATATGTATGAATATCTATTAAATAAAATGGTCTTTTAGTTTAACATTTTGGCCAAAGTGTTTTAAGCCCCTGAGCCACTACACAGCAGACCAAATCTCAAGGGTCCCTAACACTAATATAAATTCTTAATAACCTGTGTATTACCAGGAAGAATGATTTATAATAAATCTGTCAAAATTAGTTGCATAGTTCTAAGTCTGTGAAAACAAATGACAGACAGGCGCACTAAGGGGTATGAACACTTTAATATTAATATAAGACAGTGGGCATAGCATCCACTGATGCAAATTAAAAACAGCAAATATGGCAGAGTGAACAAAAAACGTTAAAAACGGGACTGGTAATTACACCAGTATGATCGGTGCGGAGCACCGGGTGATCACTGGATCTAGTTAAGCACTACAGAGCGGGTCCGGACCAGTCTGAGTACTTACCCTGCTAGAAGCGTGGAGACCCGCTCCCACCAGCTGCAATAACTCCACAGGAACTGCCACCACGTGACCTCTACACGTTTCGTACGTAGTGCTTCGTCATACTGGTGTAATTACCAGTCCCGTTTTTAACGTTATTTGTTCACTCAGCCATATTTGCTGTTTTTAATTTGCATCAGTGGATGCTATACCCACTGTCATATTAATATTAAAGTGTTCATACCCCTTTGTGCTCCTGTCTGTCATTTATTTTCTCTGTCTGTGAGCCCCCCCCCCCCCGTGGGAGCTCACTCTTATAGGGGACGTGTGGAACCCCCCCTAGACTGAAGGTTGCAAGAGGGATTCCCCACAGTACCAACGTTAGCGCGGAGCAACATACTCTTTATAGTTGTAAGTCTGATTGAAGCTTTTATTAACCTGTACATTACCAGGAAAAGCACTCTGTATTAGATGTGTCACAATCATACTGCAAGCAAGCAAGTTCCCCAGAGAATGGGAGATGCTATGGAGTGAGCTTTTAACCATTTAAATGTGGGAGGGGGTGAGCTTCAACAAGATAGGAAGCGCCACCTTCTAATCACCTAAGACCAGCTGAACAAGAATTGTAAAACATACAGGACACCTGCAAGCTCATATTAAACCCCCAAATTAACCATGTTTATGTGCAGTGACTTTTTCTTTGGATTTGTGTTGTATAATTAGTTCAATTAATTTGAAGGAACACTGATCCAAGATCAGGTTCCACTGTTTCTCAAATTCTTGTGTTTCAAATCCAAATGAGGGAGCTTTTGTCATACGGAGACCTCGAGGGATCCTTTTGTTCATTTGGTAATTCTCCAGTGTAACTATATCCCACCATAATCTTAAGTCATGCGATATAAACTTTTCTAAGCGAAAAAATTGCGCTTTGAGATCTTGTGTATCCTCACATAGAATATTACAGTCCTGATCAAAAAGAGACTCCGCTTTTATAGTACTAGCTGCCAAGATGAAACAATTAAAGGCAAAATGAGAATTTGAACCTTGTGGAGACGTTATAGGTATATCCATACTGAATTGATTTGTCAAAATATCATGTGATGTCAATTGAATATTGAGTCCAGCAACAGTGTAGAGGAACAAAAAAGTCAAAGAAGAAACACTTAAAAGTATCACAATTGCTGAATAAAAATCCAGGGTTAATGTTAACTGCTGGAACACTGGTGAGTCTGTGTAGATTGGTAATGAAAGTGTTCAAAGTGTGTGTCCGAGTTCAGGCGGTGTAGATATGTAGACCAAGATAGACCGTCTGGCAACTCCAGGTATACACACCATCTGGCTTAATAAGCCTGCGTTGTAATTGATAAGTGGAGCAATGGAAACAAGCCTGATGGAGGTATGGGGTTTGTAGCTGTGTGCAGTCCCGTTCCCAATGTGTGGTGATCGGCTGCAGTTGCACAGCTATACGGACGTTGATTTCAGCCTCGGCTACACACTGCTTCCCGAGATATAGGCCCCGGTATGGGGTGCCGGTATCCCCGCAATGTTAAAAGCCTCCGGTCACGTGACACGGAGGATTTTAACATGGCAGGGATACTGGCACCCCATAAGGGGGCCTATATCTCTGGAAGCTGGGTGTCCCCGAGGCTAAAATCAATGCGGTTCAGCTCAGGAGACCCCCTGCTCACGCATACTATGAATAAAAATAAAATATAAGCAGCTTCATTACCATAGCTGCTAGCCGCTAAGGCAATGAAGGGGTTAAGGCACAATTGCAGGTTTATTGGGGGCAGAGGGGGTGAGTGAAGACGGGACACTTGGCCCTTGACTCACCCCCTCTGCCCCCAATAAACATTACAATATGTACTACCCACCAATACTCAACTTACCACCCCCTGTAACCCCACATAAAAAACATTTTTTTTCTGCACTGGATTGATACAAGAGGCTGGCGGGGTCTTCGGGTGGTCCCCACGGGTGTCCGGGGGCCTCTAGGGGGTTACATATTTACATAGTTACATAGTAGATGAGTTTGAAAAATATGTACGCCATCAAGTTCAACCTATGCTAAATTTAGACAACAGGAACTTTATCCTATATCTATACTTACTTATTGATCCCATGTGGGGTCCTCGTGTGGTCAACGCGGGTATCCTGTGGTCCTTAGGTGGTTCCCGCGGGTGTCCGGGTGCCTCTAGGTGGTCCCCGTGGGTATCTGGGGGTCTCCAAGTGGTCCTTGTGGGTGTCCAGGGGCCCCACTGGGGTCCTCGGGGTGTCTGGGGGTCCTCGGATAGTCTCATGGGTGTCCAGGGGTCACCGCTGGCCTGCGGTATCAATCCTGTGCATTTAAAAAAATGCAATACATTCAAATAAATACACCCAGTACAGTAATGGGCAAAATTACTATTATTCAGATATGGATAATAGTGCATTTGTCCATTTAAATAAAACGTAAATCAGCAGCATAAAGTCAATTAAACTGGACCTACAACAGTCAGGATGAAGGCTGTCCTCATCCTCATCACCGTTCTTGTCCTCCGTGGGCATCAACAGCAACATCACAATAAAAAATACAATCTTATGGCCCCTAACACCTTAATCACCGCTACAGTAATTAAGGGGTTAACCCACCCTCCCCGCTGCCTACCCACCCTACCTGGGAACACCACCCCTGCTACTCATTGATCAATGGATTAACATATAAATGAAAGGCTGACAAAAGTCAATCATTCAAAGAAAGTACATTTTTAGTGGTGCACTCCAAAAAATTATTTTTTATAATTTACAGTGAATACAATATATTAAAAAAACTGTGAAGAAGTGATAAGAATAAAATTATTTAAAATAACACTTGGTGCTCTTGATATATGTTGTATCACTGCCGTATTAAATCATTCGCTGTAAACAATCATGCCATGGAAAACACAGAAAGTAGTACTAATAGTTACTACTCATGTAATGGGGTATGTGGATGCTGAGTTGCCTAAACCAACTAATCACAATTCTGCTATCACACACTTCATCATTACTGTACAATCAGAGGAAAGAAAAAATACTGAGTATTATACACCATAACCAATCCAGCTGATATCAATAACACAAAACTGCTTGCTATCCATATACTGCACCGACACACTTTATTCGAGCAAATACCCGGTATGTACCTGGCAGATACCTGGAATGCGCCACTCCTCACCTCTGACAAGCCCCGTTGCATTTGCCTTCCCAGCCTGGGTTCATGCCTGGCTGATGGGCGGCTGATCTGTTAAATGATAATGATTAGGATTTAATAGGCTGCAATGCTTCGCGTGTCTACCAGATGGCATAAATTCATGAATTGTAATGCAGTATATATATATATACTGTGCAGTATTGCAGCCAGCGGGAATAAAATGCTTCAATCCCTGCTTGGAAAATAACTCAATGCACTCGGGCAGAAAACAGTCACAAACCTCAATACACCCGGGTATACCCGAATTTGTGGGACTAGCCAAGCTCGAATAAAGTGTGTCGCCAGTGTATCATCACTGTGTGTAAATGGTAACACCACCTGATGCTCAATTGTATTCACAATAACATCATAGAACCACTACATAGTGTCCAATTGCATTACTTGTAGCAAGGATAATTAACAACTGGTATTAACACATGGTAACCAAAAATGTCCATTAATGTGGATGCACATTGCCCATTGGATATATGGTGAATATGTTAGAGTGTTTTGCCTAAAACTGGTATATAAATGCTGTTAATGTTCACAGCGCAGCTCCAACATCGCTGCATAGGTTTAAACTCCTCTAATAATGATTAGATATAGTCATTGCATGATAGTACTTGTGCTGCAGAGTCCCTCATCTAGCTATACTGGCATATAAGAGCTGTTTCTAAAAACAGCACAGCTCTAACATCACTGCCAAGTTGTAAATTAAACTCACAAAATCTACTGATGGTAAGTATGTACAGCCGCGGCCCCTTTTATTCCCCAACATCTCCAAATTTTTTCGGGATTTTTTTCCGAATGCCACGCACTTCACTGCACTTCACGGCACTTCACTGCACTTCACCACGTTCATGCCGCATTCTGACCGCATTTATACCGCATTCATGTTGCATTCACACCCGCAGTTGATGCGCGGTTGATGAGTTTATTGATAATGGTTCGGATTTAATTGGTTGCAATTCTTCGCGTATTCGCCAGATGGCAGATATTCATGAATTGTAATGCGCATGAGCTTCAGTAATGTGCCGACTTGCAGGTGTTTAAAAAAATACCACAGTGGTCCATTGTAAATTGGCCTTGGGACTGAAGGAAGAAGTTACAATAATGTATCAATGTAGGCTTTTCATATTAAAAAAAGACAAGCACAGTTTCTGGTCTGGTTATTGTCCTGAGAGTCCCGCCATGAGTGCACAACTGCAGTCCGTGTTCCAAAAACCCGACAGAACGTACACTTATTTAATATGGGCCGCGATTAATGCAACAGATGATAAGATGGCAACAGTTGTTCAAATTTATCAGTATTTTATCGAAAACTATGACTTTTACAAATTTTCGCCAGATGCTCATGTGTGGAAGCGTGCAATAAGGAAAAAGTTATGTAGCGATCCATGTTTTTTTCGTATTGATCCCGATGTTATTGGAGGGTATTGGTGTGTATCACCGGGTTTTTCCCATATCTTTGATCGTGGATACTGCAAAAGGCGAAAGGTCGTGTTAAAACCAACTAAGAAACGTCAGTTGCTGGCAAGCAATGCGACAGCGACAGCGGCAGCTTCCAATAACGGTCCGACCGTCAGTGAAAACCTGGTGACCGGCAACCCTTGCTGTCTGTCCCCGCTCGGATACCTGCAGCCTGAGCCGGATTTCGCATACAGATTCGAGCAAGCTTGCATGTACCTAAGCGATTTCCAGCCTCATCAGCTGACTACAGGTGTAGTAGTCCAGCTGTCACCTGTCAACGACGTGTATGATCAAGAATACGGGACTGGCAGTGGCTCGGTGCCAGCTGATTGGGAAAGTCTATGGTGAGTAATGTTGCCGTATTGTTTTCTGTTTTTTTTATTTTGAAAATATCAATATCAATGCGATTCAAAAGTCAAGCGATTCTCCTGTAAGCAATATCATTGGCTGAGCAGATTCTACAGTAGATACTGCACAATTGGTGAAAAGCTAGGTGCATGCGCATTGGAACCTTCTTGAAACGCATATGCGTGTCATCACATCGACGGTAGGCACATGCGCATGTGAACAGGAGACGTCCCCTGAGAAAATTATTGGTGGGACTGACTGTGGGAACTTCTTTAGGGGACTGACTGACCATTACAGTAAAACTTTTACTTTTTTTGTTCCTCAGAAAAGAAAACTTTGTCATCTCATGCGGAAAACGGCAAATGGAGGGATTTCGATGGATAATATCGCTTTGTGTTACAATGTCTGCACATTGCTGAATCTGAGTAAAAAAAAACAAGTACCGGAGTCTACAGTTTAGTGGCCGTTGTTATTGATTAGGATAGAATACCTGAAACAGTATGCTGTTGTTTTCAGACCATATACAATACTTTTTTTTATATATACTGTATAATAAACCCGAAAAAATAAAAAGTATGCTCACTCCTCCTTCACCTTTTTAACTTGGGAGGTCATTTCACTTGCTGCAGGAACAAGACCTATAATGGTTCTTCCCCTCTTACAGAGGTAAAAGGAAGGGTTCACAATGTAGTGTAGTGTAGGACCTGCATTATTTTGGTTATACCTTGACGTTGGTATGCAGGCTTATGACGCCTTTGGCGTATTTAATATTATTATTATTATTGAAGTGTTTTACTTTATACTTTTCATCATATATGTTTTGTCAATTGGATGTAGCATTGGGCACACCCTGTCTATTGCTGGAGTAAGTACAAAAACATTTATTTACAAATACAATGTAAAAACATTTTAAGTTTACAGCAATTCAAAACATCAACAGGTGTATGGTTTACTGCTAGTGAAAACATTTATGTACAGAAAGTCAAAACATTTACAGTCAGTCAGGCCTGCACAACTCCAGTCCTCGAGGGCCGCAAACAGCCCCGGTTTTAAGGATAACCTTGAAAACTGGGCCTGTTTGCAGCCCTCGGGGAATGGAATTGTGCAGGTCCTGTGAACAGCAAGGAAAAACATTTCTTTATTAATACAAGTTAAAAGACGCAACATCTCCTTTATTAAAGTACAGAAAGTCAAAACATGTACAGCACAACAGTATGGTGTTATTAAAAAAAATTATTTATTCATAAAATTTAAAAAACGCAACATCTCCTTTATTAAAGTACAGAAATTCAAAACATTTACAGTAGGATGGTGTACAGAACAATCAGTCAGGCCTGCACAACTCCAGTCCTCGAGGGCCGCAAAAAGCCCCGGTTTTAAGGATAACCTTGAAAACCGGGCCTGTTTGCGGCCCTCGGGGACTGGAATTGTGCATGTCTTGTGAACAATAAGGAAAAACATTTCTTTATTAATACAAGTTAAAACACGCAACATCTCCTTTATTAAAGTAAAGAAAGTCAAAACATGTACAGCACAATAGTATGGTGTTATTAAAAGAAATCTTTATTCATAAAATTTAAAAAATGCAACATCTCCTTTATTAAAGTACAGAAAGTCAAAACATTAACAAAAACATTTACAAAAAATAAACAACAGTTGAACAGTCACGCAAATTCGTTCCCTCCAGATTGTCCTTCCAGGGCCGATGCCTTGTATGGCGCAAAATGCCATTAATGGAGTCTTGAACGATTTTCATTAAAGGACCTGTAATTGAAAAATAGCGCCGCAATTCCTCCACAATAGTCCTTCTTAAATTTTCAGGAAGCGCCCTTTTTTCACGATTTCCTTCATAGTTTACATTGTAGACCCACCCGCAGTACACCAAGTAGGACACGTGGTGCTTAAAAATGAACATGGCATACTTCTGGGGTAAACTAAGTGAACTTAAAGTGATTTGTTACCGGCGCTAACCACACCTAATCTGTGATAAAATAGTGCACAAAATTAAAATTCAAAATAAAATGTGTCAAGGTGATCACTGATCAAATTCTCAACCTTCCAGGAATGTGTACAGATTCCTTTCAATAGTAGCTTGTCCGGGATGGGAAGGGAGCGAAGATAGCAGGGATACACCATGAAAAATTAAAAATAAATGCATACAATAGTGTAATAAGTTCTTTTCAATCTGGATAAAACATGTATGTCTTGGCTCTATAGCAATGCCTACTTACAGCAGGTCAAAAGGTAAAAAGCATTGATCTACACAGCAGGTAAAAGGTGTCAGGATCTTCAGAGAGAGAGAAGCGGCAGCGTCATCAAAAAGGGATGGAGAAACGACCTGTGGATTTCCGGGCGAGAAGCGGCAGAGTCGTCTAAGTGTAATGGAGAAAGTGACCCATGGATTTCAGGGGCACCAGCGGCAGCATCGTCGAAGAGCAGTGGCGAAGATGGGCTGTGGGTTTCTGGGAGAGCGGCGGCAGCGTCATGGACGAGTAGTGGAGAAGTATGGCTGTAGATTTCCGTGAGAGCGGCGGCAGAGTCGTCGAAGCATAAACGAGGAAGTGGCCCTCGGGTTCGATGGGTTGGCTGCCATTTGTTGTGCGTTGAGTGTGCATCACCGAATTTCTTCTTGACATAATAAGGCTTACGTGTATTTAAACCCTTAGTCTTTGGGGTCAGTAGAAGGTTTTCTTTATTGGCCTTAGCCTGTCGCTTTGGCCTTGGCTTGGAAACGGCTGCCGCCTTTCGCTTTTTCTGCGTGACAGGCACGGCAGAGGCGAGTGGCTTCTTGCGTCCGTAGAATCGGGGTTGATCCATGGAAGCAGATGGCACAATGCAGTATCTGGACAAGGGCAAGTTCAGATAAAGATCATCGAGTGGTGGGCTATGTAAAGTGTGTAACCTTTTATGCATGGCGACGAGGTACAGGTGTTGAAAGTGGGCGTACTCTAATGTGAGTCATTAACGTATAAATACACCATCCATTTTGTGGATTCACTGCACATTGAATACACATCGACTAAACATCGAATATACATTCTTGTGTTTGTATTTCTTTCTACTCGCAGCAATGCCTGTTAAAAAGATATCAAAGGATCTCAGCATGAGAATTAAGGAGATGTACACGAGCGGACAACGAATTGCAGATATCCAACGCTGGTTAGCTGCTTCTGGCCTCGTTGTGCCATCAACCACCATGTGCTATCATGCACACGGAAAAACCAAACAACGCACAAGGACACCAACGGTAACTAACGCGTAAGTATTTTTATATAACTATATAATACAGTATATCTATTATTGTTTATATTGCTGCATTTTAATAGAACTATATATTGTGTAGATCTATCTCATTTTATAGTTATTTTGGTATATTTATATAACTACAGTATATCTATTGTTTATATTGCTGCATATTAATAGAACTATATATTGTATAGATCTATCTAATTTTATAGTTATTTCGGTATATTTATATAACTACAGTATATCTATTGTTTATATTGCTGCATATTAATAGAACTATATATTGTGTAGCTATATCTCATTTTATAGTTATTTCGGTATATTTATATAACTACAGTATATCTATTGTTTATATTGCTGCATATTAATAGAACTATATATTGTGTAGATCTCACATTTTATACTATTTTTACTGCAAATGATGTGCTGCACTGTAACTTACCTGATTGTTGTTTTTCTGTACTTTGTAGGGAAACAACTCTTCTGGTCGACAAAATAAGTGAAGAGAATGATGAGAAGAGTGCATTAAGGGTCAAATACATTCTGCAGCAAAATCACAATCTCACTGTATCCGAGACCAGCATAAAGAAGATGAGACGCAGAATTGGATGGAAATATGGACGTGTGAGGTTAGTACAGGACAGTACAGGAGGTAAAAGTGTTGTTTAAGAAACTGTACTGTACCTATAAAATTATTCCTTGTCATTACAGCGCGTACCCTATGATAAGGGATGTTAACAAGATCAAGGTAGTGGTCCAGACCCATGCATGGATCGACAGTGGAGAAACTTTCCAGGATTGCATCTTCACTGACGAGTCTACTGTTTCGCTGGAGAGATTTGCCATCTTTGCATTCCACAAAAAAGGTCACATATCTACTGTATGAAGCCACGTCCAATACACCCAGTGATTATGCATGTGTGGGGTGCCATCTCTAGGCGTGTACCAGGATGCATCGTCATCTTTGAAGGTACAGTAAAATGTATGTCACACGCTTTTTGCCTTATGCACTGTACTGTACTAGTGTGCAGTTTTTTGAGCACTTTTCTTTTCTTGTTATACTGTAGGAATCATGAATAAAGCTTTCTTCCAAGAGAAAATTGTGCCTGAGATTGTGGAATACATCACACGTGAGTTTCCGGATGGTCACTGTTTCTACCAGGACAACGATCCGAAGCACACGCGTCAACAGCGCGGTATCAACTGGGTGAAGACGCCAGTGGAGTAAGTGCAGTAACCGTGTCTCATTTTTTCCCTCTGTTTTTACTGTTTACTGTATCTCTTTAACTAGTTGTCCTTTTTTTCCCCCTCCAATGACAGATCGCCAGACTTCAATCCTATCGAAATGGTCTGGCATCATCTGAAGGACCATATCCGAAAAGTCGTGAAACCCTCCAAAAAGGATGAGTTGGCACAAGGCATACTGAGTTTTTGGAACGATGTACTCACCGTGGAACGATGCAATAAATATATTGACCATATTGCGACTGTGTTGCCCATTGTTATCGCGCGTAATGAGCAAGCATCAGGAAGGTAGTATGGTATAGTACTGTACTGTAGTATTGTAAGTACAGTATGATACAGGTAAGTATGGCACAGATTTTTTTTCCCTGAGAGAGCAGCACCATCCATCTGGTTACAAGTATTTAACAGTAGTAACAGTATACAGTAGTTCCAATATAGACTAGTTTGACAGTACTAACTGCATACTGTTGTCTAATATGTAGTAGCTATACAGTACACAATGCCATAATACAGTATGCACCTAACTGCTCAATTATTTTCTTTCCAGAGAGAGCAGCCCCAGCCATCTGGTTACAAAGTATTTAACAGTAGTCACAGTATACAGTAGTTACAGCATAGACTAGTTTGACAGTACTATACAGCACACAATGCCATAATACAGTATGCACATAACTGCACTAATTTTTTGATTTCTTGTCTTTTCAGAAAAAAAGGTTGGACGGGGGGAGAGTGGGGGGTATCATGTAAAGTTTGTGAACTGTTTGTACAGTTAAGTGTACAGTATCCAAACTGCAGTCATGATGTACACAAAACCTCTCCTCTCTCAATGAACTACTATTCTGTACACAGAATGAGGAAGAAGATAAAGACGGGAAAAAATATATTATTATATATATATTATTATATATTATTAATTAATATTATTATCAATGTGCATTATTCATGATTATCCAGCGGCCCTCAATTTTCATCTGACAGAAGAACTGAATAAAGACTGCATTTTGTAATATTCATGATTATTTTTATATTTGTATTTTTTGTTCCTGATAAAATAAAATAAATATTTCTTTACATTCATGATAATCATAATCATTGACAACCCCCCCCCCCTCCACACCTACACCAAAGAAAAAGAAAGAATGACAAAAAGTGGTAATTTACTGCATCAACAACATGAATCTGATAATGTTTTTTTTAACTCTCAATTTCACAGTGCTGTGCAAATCAGATTTACATATCAAATTCGAGAAGGGATTATCAAAAGCGTTACCGTAAACAAAGTCTCAAAGGGTTTGGGGGGGGTGATGGGTGAGTCATGCGCAGTAATCATCAGCTAGCTCCCTTCAAAAAGAGGATTACAGAGAGGTGACTCTAAGCCAACAATAGGAAAATTAGGCACGCAGGCACAGAGAGGTGATGCTCGGCTAGGGACGGACGATTAAAAAGACAATGGCAAGCTTTAGAAATGGAATGGCTCTGGAGAGGTGTCTGTCGATAAGAGGTTCAAATCCTTGAGCAAGCCTTGTGTGTGTGTGGGGGGGAGGGGGATAAAGGCTACAGCTGCATGAAGGATTAGCTGTACTGCAGTTCAAAGAAATGGCATATTTTCAAAAGGCAGGTCATCATAATAATTTGATCCCTACACCCCCAAATACATAAAAAACGCAGTGTCGCAGTCAAAAGCTACAGCACAGATTGAATATCGTAATATCAAGATGGTTTAGGCGGGCTTGTGGAGAAAATAAAAATAAAAAATGAGGAGAAAAAAAAATATATATTTTTTTTGGTGGTCACTCACTCTTGAACTTCACAAGCAAGCAGTGGTGAACTTACAGACGCATGTGCAGTAATCATCAGCTATCAAGCAGGAATGTGATTGAAAGCAGAAAGACACACATTCAAAGGAATGGTGTGGGAGAGGTGTAGTGTACTGTAGATAAGATAAGAAGTTGAAATATTGCAGTGCAGTACAGTAAATTATCCTGTGTGGTTGCGGGGGCAAGCAACGGGAGAGCGCTGTATATGCCGAAATGTGATACTGTTACAGTACTGCACACGCCTATGCATTTCAACAATTTTCAATTGAGACATACAGCACTGCAAATGCATGTATAAATATGCAAATTTACAATTACTTCGCGCGCACACGCAGACTGTTTACTGACGTAGGTTGAACTGCTAAAGTATTAGACTTCGAAGACAACAGCTCGCGAATGCCCCTCTGAGTTTTTAGATGGTATTACAGTATTGCAGACAGTGCTAATAAAATACTAATATTACGAGCGCTAAAATACCGCAATACACTCCGGACAAAAAAAAATGCATCAGCCCGCAGTAATCAAAGTTGCGCCGCTACGGCCGCACGAGGCTAAAGGCGGCCGTCACTGTAGCGAGATGCATCAGAAGTACCAATAGCAATATAGCAATGTATTGTAGTATAGTACTGTAAAGCTCGGGGAGCCACGCTGGGATCAGAGTGCTCCCCAATCACCAGCACCACCATGGGCTTCCTTGCTCCGCTCGCGTCCGCCTCCCTCCATGCCGCCCGACAGCTGCACTAAGGCGTGTGCGCACACATGCACCATCTAAATAGTGCCGGTTCATGGCACGCATGGCGCGCACACTAATACACGCACGGAGGCGCGGCCACGCGCACGGGTGCACGCTCCAGCCTACTAGCCCTGCCTCCTCGCCCTCTAAGGTGTTCCTTGCACCTGCACTCTGCCTATTTCAACCCCTGAAGGCCACACACCTCCACCCTGCAGTTCTCCTATTGGACACCTTCTCCTACTTATGCTCAGCTGTGCCACTGGCATTTTGGCTGAGCATAGAACCAGTTCATGTTCTTATCACTCTCTGCCTCCCTAGTCCTGTCTTGTTTTGCAGTACTGCTCCTGTGTACCGACCCGGCTTCCTTATCAACTACTCCGAACATCTGGCTCCCGACCTTGGCTTACGGCATTCGACCACTCCGCTCTCCCCACTTCCGACCTTGGCTTATGGCATTCGACCACTTCGCTGTCTCTGCACCCGACCTTGGCTCACGGTTATACGACTACGTTCCCTTCTTCAAACCCCATACTCAGCAAACAGTACCTTCAACTATCCGTACCTCTCCTACCCTGACCCGGCTATTCAGACCTATCTACACTCAATACGTGTCCCCGTGGCTGTGGGTAGCGTCATATCCATTCCCACCCCAGCACCGTGGTCCCGCCTAGTTTGTGGTGTACACAGCGTAACAAGTACTTAGCTATTTAGTAGAATCCAAGATACTTCTTGCAAGAGACTTTTTGCACAACAGCGATGGCAGTCAGAGGATCGCGAGCACCATGTGACGTCACTATGCCTATGCGTTTCTCCCCAGGCGGAGCTTCGTCAGGGGCAGGTGAATACAGGTAACTCCCCTTACTGCGTTAATATTGTATCCATTCTATTGTGAATGGTGAACGCGTCACCAGGCTAATGAGGCATGTGACATAAGTCAGCCTATAGGATGGATCGGGGGAAGCTGATACAGGTCCGGTGAGGTATAGTGTACCCAAGTGGATCTCCTGTCTGGAGGGTAGTGGGAAGATACTAGTGTAAAAATCTATTAGAATAATAGATTATTACTTACACGGCCTTGTGCAAGTGCTGGTGCATTAAGGTTTCTTTTCCTTCTTTTTCTTCTTTCCGATGTGGAATTCTTCCTGCTTCTCTTGCGGCCGTCTCTCCTTGGGCTGGGGGACTCCTCCTGGCTCCTGCCTGGGTCCCTTCTGGTTCCTTGCAGAGGTCTCCCTCCCACAAAAAAAGTGGCCAATTAGATCAAAGCAGTGTGTGAGCATAAAATATGTACGAAAAGCTGTGGTGGCCAGAAGTGGGGAGAGGGAGGGTGGCTGATAAAAAACAGTAAACCTACAATCACTCACACGGGCTAGTGTGGGTGCACTCCTATAAGGGTATCTTTTCCTCTCTGCTGATGTTGTGTTATCCCTTATGTCCCCTCTCTCATCTCAATCCTGGTTTGGTAGTTGTTAGGTGTGGAACTCCCTGACAGAGGTCCAATAGCCGGATCCCTCCCACAGAAAACAACCAATTAGGTCACAGAGAAATGTAAACATCAATCAATGGTGTAATCTGTGATAACCCTAGGTAGGGGGTGGTGGGTGATAAACAATATAAACTAATATCACTCACACGGGCTAGAGAGGGTGCACACTGGTATGGGTGTCTTTTCCTCCCTGTAGATGGTATGTAGTCTCTTGTGTCCCCTCTGTGGCTGGGTGCTGGGCAGAAGTGGGACTCCTCCTCCGTGCAGGGGTGTAAAGAAAAACTGATATCTGCAATGGGGCTCCGACAATATTAGGAAGGATCTCTGAGTGACTGCATCAGCGGCGTCTCCCCACGAGTCACCAACGGTTCTCTCCAACGTCCGAAATCATTGTACAAATGTGAGTGCATTACCTGTGTGTTTTTTGTGCCACATTATACCCCTATGTACTATACCGTTGTGTGCTCTCTTTCTTTCACTATATCCTCAGGAGGTACACTCAGCATTTATGGACACATCTAGCCCATCAGATGTACAGCTCTAGTATTACCAGTATCAGAGGGCTTCCATTATCAAAGGGCTCCTGTCAGAGAGAGATAGATCTCTGACACATCTGTAACTATTCCATCCAGACCTATTTAGAAACCATTGTTTGCACATATATTTATATGGTCTGCACTATTATTTCTTCCACTTCTTTTCCCTGCATATCATTTCGAGATCTGAGTGCTCCCCCCACCTGGAAGACAACGCAAGAATTCTGGACCTGGACAGTCCTTTAAGGGTGTAGAGTTGTTGTTTATATTATTCACGTTTGGTGAAGGATATTTTATTCACTATATTTATTTATATATTTTTGAAGTTCACATTTACATATCACTTTAATATTTTCACTATTAGAAGCGCCCGGTATCATTTTTCTTTGTTGCATATACAGTACAACCCTAGATATAGAAACTGACATTAAGTAACAAATATACACGAACAGAGCATATTCTAGTGAGTGAGCATAATCGTAGTGTGGTGGCCAATGGGACACATATATATATTATGCAAGTGCAGTAATACAAAATAAATAAAAAAATAAATATGTATACAATCCAATCAAACAAAAAATAGTACAAAGTGAGAATGTCCAGAATAGTAACAGTAATGCACGAACAGACAAAAAAACTCTAACTTAAGGTGGGCACTACTGATGCGCCTGGTGACTTGTGGATGAAGCATGTGGTGGTAAAGAACTGCTATGCATAATGGTGTGATACAAATTATGATTATACACATTTGAGAAAAAAATAGATTTTATAAAGTGTCTGTACAAGTCTACCCTCAACCTAAATGGATTCTAAAGGTCTGTGAAGGAGAGAGGGGGAGAAAAGTACAGATATTATAATGATTGTACAAATGCGGTAAATACACAAATATGGTGATAAAAAAATATCATATCAACTGCAGACGGCTGAAAAGTGCCAGGTGCAAGGTAGGTGGTGACACAGTGTGGGTGTCGGGCAGAGGTGACAACTACATGTCTACAGTGAGTACGATAAATAAATGGCAATAAATAGTAGAAGATGATAGAATGCGTATGGCGCCTAGTGGTAATTAAAATGACCTGTCCTGACGTAGGGGATGGTGCTATACAAGCTGCCAGGGGAAAACCATATAAAAGTCTAAAAAATGGCTAAAACGTGGTAGTCTAAGTCTGAGATAAAATCGTGGGATAAAAGCAATAGAGGGTGTGGGGTGGGAGACCTACTGGAAGCTATATAAATGCCCCAAAGTCTACATCTATGTTCAGACCCCTAGAGGTCAGCGTCTTCAGTCTATAGATCCAGTAGTTCTCCCATTGACAGAGTTTAAGTAATCTGTCCCCACCTCTCCAATGAGTGTCCACCCTCTCAATTCCTTTGTAGCTGAGGCCCTCAGGGTTTCCTTCATGGAATAAGCTAAAATGTATTGAGACATTGTGTGTCATGACCTGTTTGCGTATATTGCCCATGTGTTCCAGTACGCGGACCCTCAGGGATCTCGAGGTACGGCCCACGTACTGGAGACCACATGGGCATGACAACAGATACACAATAAATTCGGTACGGCAATTTAAAGTCTGTTTTATTTTTAATTTCTCCTGGGAGACATTAGAAATGAATTCTGTTTTCTCTCCTTTAGATACTTGCTTGAAAGCTTTGCAACCAAAGCATCCGAAAAAGCCCATTGGTGGAGGTAGCCAGCTTTGACTTTTCACTGCTTCCTCATTTCTGAAAGCGCTTGGGGCCAGCTTGGATTTGATACAAGGTGCCTTCCTGAATTTCACCCTAGGAATGGAGGGGACATGGTCCTTCAGGACAGGGTCCATCTGGACAACATGCCAATGCTTTTTTTATGATATCCTGGATTTTGGCAGCATCTGTATTATACATTGTAATAAAAGGTGTTTTAAAACTGGGTGTTTCCCTTTTTGGTCCGGGTCTCAGCAGATTGCTATGTGGCACTATCTTAGTTTTCTCCACTGCTGCCTCAATGAGGTTAGGCTGGTACCCTCTCTCTAAGAACCTCCCCTGTAGCGTGTGGACCTGCTCCTGAAACACCCTATCCTCGGTGCAATTCCTCTTCATTCTCCGAAATTGGCCATAGGGTATGTTGCTGAGCCACTTAGCGTGATGGCAGCTGGAGGTAAGTAGATAGTTATTGGCACCTGTGGGTTTGAAGAAAGTTTTGGTCTTGATTTCCTTGTTCTCTACATAAATCGTGAGATCAAAGAAATTAATACTTTCCTGGCTATGTTCTGATGTGAACTCCAAGTTGATACTGTTGCTATTAATGTACCTAATGAAATCCCTCAGGGTCTCCTCTCCTTCCTTTCATATGAAGAGCACAAGCATAAAACACCACAAGGTCTAAGCCAGCCCCATCTACAGAGCCTGAGGAAGCCCATCAAAGGGTGAAACGCGTTGCTCATACTTTTGGACCAAATCAGCCACCATAGAGGAGTCGGAAGGCGGAGCTGCAGCCCTGCACCAAGATGCAGAATCAGGGAGCCACCTGCATCGAGCCACCGGACTACTCCTTAAGGACAGGCTGCAACTTGGGGATGTTTTATTGTTTGATGTAAGTGCTGTTTTTATGTGTTTTTACTACATTAAAGTACTATTGTCGGAGCCCCATTAAAGACATCAGTTTTTCTTTACACCCCTGCACGGAGGAGGAGTCCCACTTCTGCCCAGCACCCAGCCACAGAGGGGACACAAGAGACTACATACCATCTACAGGGAGGAAAAGATACCCATACCAGTGTGCACCCACCCTAGCCCGTGTGAGTGATATTAGTTTATATTGTTTATCACCCACCACCCCCTACCTAGGGTTATCATAGATTACACCATTGATTGATGTTTACATTTGTCTGACCTAATTGGTTGTTTTCTGTGGGAGGGATCCGGCTATTGGACCTCTGTCAGGGAATTCCACACCTAACAACTACCAAACCAGGATTGAGATGAGGGAGGGGACATAAGGGATAACACAACATCCGCAGAGAGGAAAAGATACCCTTATAGGAGTGCACCCACACTAGCCCGTGTGAGTGATTGTAGTTTTACTGTTTATTATCAGCCACCCTCCCTCTCCCCACTTCTGGCCACCACAGCTTGTTGTACATATTTTATGCTCACACACTGCTTTGATCTAATTGGCCTCTTTTTTGGGGGGAGGGAGACCTCTGCAAGGAACCAGAAGGGACCCAGGTAGGAGCCAGGAGGAGTCCCCCAGCCCAAGGAGAGATGGCCGCAAGAGAAGCAGGAAGAAATCCACATCGGAAGGAAGAAAAAGATGGAAAAGAAACCTTGATGCACCAGCACTTGCACAAGGCCGTATAAGTGATAATCTATTATTCTAATAGATTTTTACACTAGTATCTCCCCACTGCCCTCCAGTGTACTTGGGTACACTATACCGCACCGGACCCCTGTCAGGAGCTATTACCATTTGCAACTTGTACTGCATTATTCCTCACCCTGTGCTCCCCCATTTTTTCTGTGTTCCAAACAGGGACCCTACCAACAAATGTAAAATGGAACTTTATTCCATATTGCGTGATGGTCTTGATCATAAACTCATTGGTATAAAAGAGCACAAATTTATGCATATCAAAATGTCAACCATAGCCACGTTCTACACACTTCCCAAAATACATAAGAACCAGGAGAGACCCATAGTGTCGGGCAATAAAACCTTACAGAGAACAGTAGTAGATATCTTGATAAGTTCTTGCTGCCATTTGTTTTGGCATTACCGTCCTATATTAAAGACACCAAGGATACTTGTATCCTTTTAAGACTGAACGGCATCACTACTGATAATGATACTCTGTTAGTCACACTAGATGCTGAATCTTTATACAGGTGCACCGACAAGTATTCTAAAACTTGCCTTGAAAAATCTTTGGCAATCACCAACAATACCCCAGTAATGCTGCAACATTTTCTGTGACATTTCTGCCGATAAACTAATGGCCCATCGGATTAACACAGCAGGGGTCCCAGGCAGTCCCATTCAGCTTGAATGGGACTGCCAGGGACCCCCGCTGTGTTAATCCAGTTTGAATGGGACTGCCAGGGACCCCCGCTGTGTTAATCCGGTGGGCCATTAGTGTAAGGAATCCGTTCCTGGTTTTGGCTGGAGCTCACTCTTGCAGAGTTCGTGAGCTCTTAGACAGACCTTCCCTTGGTTTTGCAAGCACTATCACCTGTGCTTGCAATCACTGCAGCTCTGTCTCTCTGCCCTGGCATTGGAGGAATTCCCACACACCCCTGTCTTGGGATTGGCTATCTGCCTTCTTATTCTGGGCTTTCCCTTTTCCTCATTGCTGAGCATAACCCAAGGTTCACTTGGATGTAACTGTGTTTGCCACAAGCTACTTTGACTTAGACTTGCCTTGTTCCAGAGACCTGCTGCATTCACTCCAGGTCTGCTTCCTGGCTCCTCTACTGAAGCACTGGATCCCCAGTGCTAATCTTGCCTTGTTCCGGAGACCTGCTGCGTTCACACCAGGCGGAGGTCTGCTTCCTGGTTCCTGTCATGATTGTAATAATGAAATGTGTGATAGCAGACTTGTGATTAGTTGCTTTAGGCAACTCAGCATCCACTCATACCCCATTACATGAGTAGTAACTATTAGAACCACTTTCTGTGTTTTCCATGGCATGATTGTTTACGGCGAGTGATTTAATACGGCTGCAATACAACATAGATCAAGAGCACCACGTGTTATTTTAAATACTTTTATTCTTATCATAATTTTTTCACTATATTGTATTCACTGTAAACTATAAAAATAATTTTTTTGTGCACCACTAAAAATGTACTTTCTTTGAATGATTGATTGACTTTTGTCAGCCTTTCATTTATATGTTAATCCGTCAATTTGAGTACATAGGTTGCACCCCTTTGTGATAAATAGGTTTAACATTTGTCAATTAGTATTACATTGAGTGAGCGGTGTGCTCTGTCTTTTGTTTGTGTCATTGATCAATGGGTATCGGAGGTGGCGTCCCTGGGTAGGGTGGGTGGTCAGCGGGGGAAGGTGTGTTAACCCCTTAATTACTATAGCGGTAACTAACCGCTAAGGTGATTAAGGGCCATTAGATTGTATTTTTTTATTGTGATGTTGCTTTTGATGCCCACAGAGAACAAGGACAGTGATGAGGATGAGGACAGCCTTTATCCTGGCAGGGGTAAGTGCCAGTTTCATTTACTTTATGCTGCTGATTTATGTTTTATTTTATATGAGCAAATGCACTATTATCTATATCTGGATAATAGTAATTTTGCCCATTACTGTACTGTATGAATTGGGTGTGGGAAGGGGTATTTATTTGAATGTATTGCATTTTTTTTATATTCACAGCTTTGATACCGCAGGCCAGCGGGGAACCCCGGACACCCACAGGAACTACCCGAGGACCCCCAGACACCCACGCAAATCTTTTCATGTCAGTATGGGAAGAGGGCCAAATTTGGTCTATTGCTGAGCTGGGTGCAAATTTGGTCCTATGGCGGAGATTTATTGACGACGTCATTTTTATTTGGAGAGGAGATGAAGGGAGTCTTTTAAAATTCATTTCATATATTAATGATAATGATTTAAATTTAAGATTCACCTGTAATTATAGCAAGAATAGAATTAATTTCCTCGACTTGGTGATTTACATTGAAGAAGGCACCATTAAGACGATGTCACATTTTAAGGATGTCGACAAGAATAATTATATATTACAAACAAGTTGTCATCACCCAAGTTGGCTTCAGAATGTGCCATATGGGCAATTTAGAAGAATGAAAAGAAATTGTACTGATGATGCAAATTTTAAGCTTCAAACCAAATTTCTTGAGGAAAGATTTTATGAGAAAGATTATGATAAGCAAGTTGTTCAGCGAGCACGACAAAAAGTAGAAGATATAGAAAGAGATGATTTATTAAAAGATGTATTAAAGAAACAAAAACAAGACAACAATGATTTTAATTTTTCTTTTATTGCCAATTATAATAGACAAGCTGGAAAGATTATTAACATTGTAAATAAATACTGGCATATAGTTAAGAATAACCAGATTATAGGAGATATGGTTCCAGATAAGCCAGTAATTATATTTAAAAGGGCAAGAACACTAAAAGATCAACTTGCACCTAGTGCACTGCCAAAAAACAATGTAACAACAAACAGAGGGTTGCCGAATATTAAAGGCTTTTTTGGCTGCACTACGTGCAAAGTTTGTACTCATCGAGCTATTAACAAGCATGAATTTGTTTCTAATGTAACCAAAAAGAAGTATTCTATCAGAAAATATATTACTTGTAGAACTAGTTATATAATACATCTTATTGAGTGCCCATGTGGGTTACAATATGTTGGTAAAACTAAGAGACAAATGAATATCAGAATATTAGAACATATTGGTAATGTGAGACGCAAAGTTATGACCCATCTTTTGTCTGAACATTTTATTAATAAACACCAAGGAGATATATCGGGCTTTAAATTTAGTGCCATAGAACATGTTCTCCCTCATTGGAGAGGGGGAGACAGAGATCTTGAACTAACAAAAAGGGAATCTTTTGGATATTCACATTAAAGACGTTAGTTCCAGATGGCCTAAATGCTGAGCTTGATATAGGTGTATTTTTATAGAGTTTTTATAGAGTTAGTATGTCCTTTTCCAATGTTTTTTATATATATTTTTAACACATAATTTTAAAATGTTGGATTTATTGGATGTTAATTATGTTTTCTTTCTTGTTCTCTTTTCCGTTTGTAATTATTAGGTATCAACAATCGCCGTTTATATAAGATATTGTTTTATTTTTTGTGGCTATGTTGTTTTGGGGGCAACATAACCATAATATATATTTATATATATATATATATATATATATATATATATATATTTTACTATATAGATTAACATTGTTTTGTTCATTTGTATAATACTTATTTTAGTATTCAATTACTTATTTTTATCATTTTATACATTTTATACTTTGAAATTAGTATTTCCAAATTGTTATGGTATTTAATGCTTATGTTTTAGACATAGTTTCGTACCTTACACAGGAAATATATGTTTACGTGTTATTGGACCAATTAGAATTGTGTAAGAGACGTTACGATTGCACCAATCATAGCTAAGTATAGGGTATATATATTTAGCTATTAGCATGTTTTAGCCACTCCTGATGAAGACGTCATCACGTCGAAACGCGTAGAGTTTGGCTCGTTAGCCATCTTAGAGGAGGAAGAGAAGCAGAGGGATTCTTGGTGGTGTCCTTCATTCCGGCGAGCTGTGACAACACGATCCGGAAGTGACATCACGGTGACCAGACGCACGTGAGAGCTGTGAGCAGTTTGTACCGGGCGGTGAGAGTTGCGACACACTGAAAGACCCATCTGTTTACTGCCTTTACTTTTTAGACCTATGTAAGCCTCCACTTGTGACCTTTAATTGATTAATTTTGTTATTCTATCTGCACCATGGCTGTTCTCTCTTTTCTCTCAGATTGCTGACCGTTTATACCACACCATCCAGACTGGGATGATTCACAGTTCCAGATTGGCACATACAGTATGCTCATTTTTCTACTTCTTTTGTGAGTAGGAATTTGGAAGCTCTTTATATTTTTATTGACACGTTGTTACTGTATTACACTATCCACATTTCTTCTTTTTTTGGGCATCCACGACGCTCCCCTGGATTTCGATCAGCAGTGCACCTACGGAGACCACCTGAAGACCCCTGTGAGTCCCCCAGACACCCACAGGGGCCACCTGGAGGCCCCTGGACACCCGCGGGAAGCACCAAAGGACCCCCAGACACCTGCAGGGAATACACGATGACCCCCGTGGCCTCTGGTATCAATCAGGTGGGTTGTATATTTGTGGGTAGTACATATTGTAATATTTATTGGGGGCAGATGGGTGAGTAAAGGGCCAAGTATCCCCTTCACTCACCCCCTCTACCCCCAATAAACCTGTTATTTTGCTTTAACCTCTTAATTGCCTTAGCAATTATGTAATTTATTCACTAGAATGTCGGTGTGGGCTTCAATACTTAGGGAGGTCATGCAGGCCCCTCAAAAGAAGATTTGCTGAGCATGGGTACAACATTAAATGACGGTTAACCACACACAATGTGTCCAACCATTTTAAAATGGTCCATGGACAGGACCCCAGAGGTTTGATATGTAAGGGGATTGCGCACCCGAAAGCACTTCCGAACAGGAGACGAGGTAATCGAGTTACGCAAATCTCCCAAAGAGAATGTTTTTGACTATACCAACTGCAGACACTCACTACTAGAGGTCTTAATATACAGTAGACGTCGACCTAGGCTTTTTATGTGATTAATTTTTAGCTGCTGTCTTTTTCCATGTGGTTGAACATATGTACCCCACAGTTGGGTTATTAACCCCTGTGGATACTATTGACAATTCAAATTTTTTAATTCATATTTGTAATCAATATTTTAGACATATAGGGGGCTATGCACTAAGCAGTGATAAGTCGTTTTAAGAACGCAAAGTGCTCTTAGAACGTGATATTCCACCGAACGCGATTCACTAAGCCACGCAAACAGGCACTTTGCGTTCTTAAAGTGGCTTTTTTCAGGAAATTTTTCAAAGTCCAACTTTGCTTGTACGATAACCTGTTTGCGTTCAATTCTGCCCTTCTCCAGGATTCACTAAGCTATGCAAAGTTATCGTACACGAAAGTTGCATTCAACAAAGCTCGCCAGCTAAAGGCAGGTGATAAAAAAGCTGGACTTTGAAAAATTTCTTTGTTTACATTTTTGCATGCGCAACACCTATACAACAGGCCGGCGGGTGTCCCCGGCTGACCCCGCGGGGGTCCCCGAGGGAGGCCGGGGGCCCCCGCAGCCATCCCGGGGTACCCGCGGGCCTGGGGTACCAATGTTGTGCCTCCAAATAAATAAACAATATTTCTAACTAAATACACCCCCCTCCCTCCGCAGGGCTGTGGGAACCATTTGACGAAAATGTGATGTCATAGGCCTATAAAAGCCTATGTCGTCTCATTTTGAAGGCAGACGCCGAGGAGGATGGACCTCCTAAAGAAGAAACAAGACCAGGGTGTGACCGAAGAAGACCCCGGAAGAGAGCATAAGAAGAAAGAAGATAGAAGATAGAAGAATACAGATGAAGACCCCTTGACGAAATGAATTACAAAAAAGAAGACACACGTGGATTGTAAGGGTTTATTATTTTATGGTTACCTTTGGATTGGTTCTAGAGCTTCCGGTTCCCCTGGATTTCGGTGAGAGAGCATCTAATGGTAAGTAAACAAAAGAAAAGTTTATTATTTGAACTTTTACAGATTTTTAAAAAAAAATTATTCATGTTTTTTTCCTATTTAATGCCCCTGAATTGATCTATGTCCCTATGGATATACATACATTCAGGGACACTGAATGGGTGTATTGTATGTGATTTGTGGATGTAAATGCATTGTTTTTTTATGCTCTTTTATTGCCCCTGTATGTTATGTATATCTAGATGGATAGACATACAGGGATAATAAATGATTGTTTTGCTAATGCTTATGTTCTTTTCATTTTTCACATTTCAAATGTATTTAACAGCTTTATTTATACATTGGTGTGTGTAATGTAATTTTTATTTAGTTGCATGTAATTTTTAATGGTTTATTTCTGGTAGTTATATTTGATTGATGGTGGTTACTTTGAATTAGAATTCTTTTGGCAGTGGTTTGGCATTATGAATTGAATAGGGATTTGTGTAATTGATTTGGATTGTATTGTAATTGGTTTAGGAAATTGATTGATTGAAGTAAATTTATTGTATTGCTTACTTTCTATTTGATTTTGTGGATGGCATTGGTGGTTAGGGGACATTGTTCATAGTGTATTTTATTTTGAAATTGATTTTGCATAGTGTTACATGATGCACAGATTAATTGCATCATGTACACTGGCGACACAGTTTATTACACTGCGGCCAGATCCGCAAGCCGGGAGATTTCCCGGCTTGCTAGTGGCCGCCCCTCGGCGTGCCGCGCGTCATAGACGCGCGGTCACGCGTCTTCGGGAGCGTGCGCCCCCTGCACGCGCGTCCAGGGGCTCCCCGAGGGAGCCCTGGTGTCCCGCGATCGCGGGACAGCGGCAGGGGGTTCCGGGGGACCCGGCGGACCCGGCAGCGGTAGGGAGAGCGCCCCGATCGGAGGGCGCTCTTCCGCTGCTTCGGCGCGTGCCCGTCACTCTCGGGCGCGCGCCAGGCTACTGCTGCGGCACAGAACGGGCAAATGCTCGAATAAACTGTGCCGCAGCAGTACACACTCAAATGCAATTGTTTGAGATTTGATATATATTTGTCTAGGTGCTGGCGTGTTGGGAGAGGAGCTTTCATTTATTTTTAAAACTGCTGGTGTTTTAATGTGAAGATGAAATGTGCTGCTGGTTTAATTTTATTACAATGTGCTGATGTTGAGATTCTGATGTCATGTTTTTATTTATACATGCGTATGTAATCCTTAACCATTTATTTGTATATTAGTGTTATATATGTATACTTATGTATGTATGCATATATATATATATATATATATATATATATATATATATATATATATATATATATATATATATATATATATATATATATATATGTATGTATGTATATGTATGTATATATGTATGTATGTATGTATGTATGTATATATGTATGTATGTATGTATGTATGTATATATGTATGTATGTATGTATGTATGTATGTAGGGTTTCTCAACCCTTTGAGAAAGTCACAGCACGTGACGAAACGCGTTAGGGAACGGAACTGCGTCATCACGCAAGCGCATGATGGGCCGTATCAAGCGCTGATACACATTGCGGCCAGCAGAGATTGGAGATTTTCCTAAAACTCAAAGACTGCATCATTGATTTTAAGGAGCCTTTCTACTCATGCACCAGAGAACATCTACCAGCAGCTTCAAGTGAGATTTGGACTGCAGGGTCTAGAGGCTGAATGACCAGAGTTGGCGGTGATATATTTCACACACTGCATGATTTTAACCTACCCTTGTGAGTGGATTTTCTATCCCCCCCTCCCCTTTCCCAATAAATGTACTGAATTATGCTATGGGGCGTGCGCTCTCTCTCTTTTTTCTTTTCTAATATATATATATATATATATATCCCACTGTTCAAAAGAATGGGGGCAGGGTGGGTTAACCCCTTAATGACTATAGCGGTTAATCACCGCTAAGGTGATTAAGGGTTTAGGGGACATTATATTGGCTCTTTTAATTGTTTTGTATTTTTGCAGCACCGGAGGGACATGGGCAGGATGAAGATGAGGATGAAGACGGCCTTCATCGTGGGTGACTGGAAAAGGTAAGTGTAATATGTATTTACTGTATTTATTGTAATTTATATGTATTTAAAATGGGCAAATGCATTATTATCCATATGTGGATAATAGTAATTTTGCCCATTACTGTATTGTATGTGTTAGGAGGGGGGGTGTTGTATATTGCTATGTTTATTGGGAGTAATTGTCCCCAATAAACATGCTATTGTGCCTTAACCCTTCATTGCCTTAGCGGATAGCCGCTAAGGTAATGAAGCTGCTTTAATGTATTTTTATTAATAGTGTGCGGGAGCAGGGGGTCCCCTGAGCTGAACCGCATTGATTTCTGCCTCAGGGACCCCCTGCTTCACGAATTACAGGCCCCGGTTTGGGGCATCGCTGCCAGTGTCACCGCCATCTTTATAGAGCCCATGTTGCGTCTTGGACGCTATAAAGATGGCGGTGACATTGGCCTCCGATGCCCCATACCGGGGCCTGTAACTCGGGAAGCATTGGGTCTCTGAGGCAGAAATGAATGCGGTTCAACTCAGGGGACCCCCTGCTCCCGCACACTATTATTAAAATGTACATTAATGCAGCTTCATTACCTTAGCGGCTACCTGCTAAGGTAATTAATTATTGTTTATTGATATGTGTGTTTTGACAGTAGTGTAGATGTGTAGGGGGTCACCAGAGCTGACCCGCATTGGTTTCAGTCTCAGGGACCACCTACTTCAGGAGATACAGGCCCCGTTATGGGGTGCCGGTATCCCATGCAGAATGTAAATGCCCCGGTCACATGACGCAGATGCTTGAAAGTGCAGGGGATACCGGCACCCCATAACGGAGCCTGTATCTCTTGAAGTAGGGGGTCCCCGGACCTGAAACCAATGCGGTTTAGCTCCGGAGACCCCCTGCTCATGTACACTATTATTAAAATGATTTTATTTTGTGTACGATCGCCTGTAACAGCCTTGCATGGAGATGCCAAATCTCCATGCAATTGTTACATGCAGCTTTTTTTTTCTATCAGCTACCGTACGTAAAGTTTAAGAACACTAGCGGAGGGAAAAAACCAACACGTATGATGTGGCTGTTTTGAGCACGTACGATAGAAAATGGGCTCAAGGCCTTAGTAAATCGTGTCTCCGGCTTCACTTTTTATCGGACGTGCTTTTATTTCCAGAAAGACGCAAAAGCACGGAGCTTAGTGCATAGTCCCCACAGTTTTTATGGAATTTGTGTTACTTTGGTGTTGGAATTTAGAGTTTATATTGTTGTTATTTTATGCTCTTAAACCACTGAGCTCTATTTTATGCCTCAAATTAGTTGGTTATTTATTAATATACACATTGCTGTTATACAGTATAGCAATTGTTGGTCCCTGTGGATGTGCCATTCTACACTGTTCAAGCTATTGTATTTACCTACATCTAACTCCTTAGGACTTCATCATTAAGATATGAGAGAGAGAGCCATTTTAGATATTTAGCTGCTTTTCCCCAATTTGACCACCTTTACTTGTTGTTCTATATGCAAGTTTTGTGTGTGTTATGGAATGTTATTAGCTATATTTATGTTTATGTTTATTAGTAGAGTTATCACTACTATTATTTAGGTCAAGTGTTGAGGTATTTGCGTCTCAGGCCAATGAGCTTAAAGACAAATTCCTCAATAGACAATACCCTGAAGAGCTACTCTCCCGTGCTCTGTCACAAGTACAGGACATTGAGAGGGCTGATCTTTTAGAATATAAAAAGGATAAGGTTGATCCCAATTCTAATAATACTGTGTCTTTCATCACACAATACAACTCTATGGCACCCGATATTAGGCGGGTTTTGTATAAACATTGGCAAATTCTTTTAAGAGATCCGGCCTTGGCAGAAATTCTTCCTCCCAAACCTTCAATTGTTTTTAGGAAAGCTCCTAATTTACAATCAAGACTGGCCCCTAGCTGCCCTGATTTAAACAATCAATCAGGTGCAGAGTCATGTCAAAAAGGTTTTTTCACCTGTACAAACTGCACAGCTTGTAAATATAGTTCTAATCAGGCTACTTTTATATCAAACGTCACCGGTCGGTCATATAATATTCGTTCTTATATTGACTGCCATTCTGTATTTGTTATTTATCTACTACAGTGCCCCTGTGGGCTACAATATGTTGGCCGCACAGGGAGGTCTTATCAGAGACGCATTTACGAACACGTGTATATTATCAGGAAAGGGTTAACTACTCATAGTGTGTCACACCACTTTTTAATCCACCATCGGCAAAACCCAAAAGGTCTTAAGTGCCAAGCTATTGAAATTGGAGAGGAGGAGATAAAATTAATGGTATCAGCAAACGTGAGTCATATTGGATATATGAACTAAAAACGTTATCTCCTAACGGTCTTAATATTGACTTTGATCTCTCTGCCTTTTTGGTCATATAATTCACAATCATACAATTTGTTTAGGATGTATTTTTATTAAAACATCCATTCCTTTATGTTGTTTGTTGGTACTGGCGGTGTCACTTTATTGGGCTGATTTTTCCATCTACAGACCTAATATGTTTAGAGTTCCTGTTATTTCATTTATCACTGTACACTGTGTCTTTAAAATAAGATTTGGTAAGCCCTATTGGGCTCTTTAGAGTCTTAATTTCTTTGTTTATGATGTTCTGTCTCAGTTTCTTTGTATTACTTTATATGTTTGTATTTTTATTCGTTTGTGTTGTTCTACATCACTGTTAAGATTGATTTGATTAATTTATTATGATTATGCCATTATTCCAGCTATTGGTCCAATTTAGCATCATGGTATATATATACCCACATGCTTGTATTCCCATCATGCCCCTGACAAAGTGACTTAGCATCACGAAACGCGTAGGGTGGTTCTCTTCTTAGCTATTGACATTTATCATCCATCCCTGGCTGCACGCTGTTCCTGTCAGACCTGCCTTCTAGCTTCCCGAGCTCTGCTGCCTATCTGGGAGCTCCCCCTGCCCTCGCGCCGCATTGTGATGTCACCGGCACATCACGCGACCTGCTGGTCTGTGTGCATGGTGTCGGCATCTCTCAGAGCGGCGTGGAGTTCTGGTTCCTCTTAGTGACACCTTCACCTACCTCGAGGGTCTGAGTGTTGGCTGTGGCGATCACCCTGACAGTGTGGATCTTCTGAGTTCGTGTGGTTCCATCTCCTGCAAATGCTTCAGTCTGACTTTCAGGACAATGTTCTAAAAGGTCGTTTTTCATCAGCTTTGCTGTAAGTAGGTTTTTAATTTTACCCCTACCGGATGATTCAGCTTTATTAGCGTCTCTAGCCCAATTGACATTTGTTTATTGTTATATTTTAGTTAATTGCATTAAATTTGTAATTTATCCTTTTGCTCATCTTTTCAGTGATTTTTTAGTTTTGTATTTTTAGATTTTAGTCTTGTTTTATGAGTTACACTATGATCTTTTTCTTTTGTCTCTTTTTTTGTTTTTGTCTTACATGTTTGTGTGTCTATCTATGAGGCTTCATTGAAGATTCCACTCAGGATTTCCTGCCCCCCACATTGGACTATAATATTGGTTGGCTTTATTATTATTTTAATTGGAGGCGCCGGTTATCTCTTTTCTTTGTTTTTTGGTCTGTGTATACCTTATTTTCCTCAGGCAGCCCCTACTTTAAGTTTAAAGTTTATAGTAATCACCTCTGTCACTTATATTGTCAACGTTCTTTATCTTAGCATTAGCGCTTATTCACTGCTCTCTCCCTTTGTTTATTTATTGTATTACATTTACACTTTACTACAATTTGTCCTTGTTACATATTTACGTGTGTGTGTGTTTGTGTGTGTGTGTGTGTGTGTGTGTGTGTGTGTGTGAAAATGTCATAATGACCTCACTAATCTAGAAAGAAAAGCCTGGATGCCCACGCTTCACAATTTCTAAAGCATCAATCCCGCCCGGGATCTTACCTGGTCAGCAGTCGCTCAATGTCCAGGTACCCTCATTCCTGCAATGTTGGGGGGAGGTGTTCCATACCTGTCTTCTGGGTTAGGGGGGATTCCAATGTCTCCCATGTGAAGCTTGAGAGTCAGATCTGAAAGAAAACAGTATACAGTAGGTTATTTCGGTGAAGGTATAGGGCAACTAAGATATATAGGGTAAATAAGATATTCAGTGTGAGACAGAGATAGTGTGTGTATGAGAGAGAGAGTGTGAGACAGGGAGAGACAGATAAACAGAGAGAGAGGCATATAGAGAGAAACAGACAGACAGAGAGAGAGACAGACAGAGAGAGACAAACAGAGAGAGACAAACAGAGACAGACAGAGACAGACAGACACAGAGAGAGAGAGAGACAGACATACAAAGAAAGAGGCAGACAGAGACAGACAGAGACACAGAGAGAGAGACAGAGACAGAGAGAGCGACCGACAGACAGAGACAGAGAGAGAGACAGAGAGAGGGAGAGACAGAGACACAGAGAGAGACACATAGAGAAACACAGAGAGAGACATGGTGGCAGAGAGAGGGTGGGTGGCGGAGAGAGAGAGGATGGGTGGAGGAGAGAGAGAGAGCGAGAGGGTGGGTGGTGGAGAAAGAGAGTCTGGGTGAAGGAGAAAGAGAGAGAGCTGGTGACGGAGTGAGAGAGGGTGAATGACGGAGAGAGAGAGGGTGGGTGACAGAGAGAGAGAGGGTGAGTGACGGAGAGAGAGAGAGAGTGGGTGACAGAGAGAGAGAGAGGGTGAGTGACAGAGAGAGTGAGGCGTGAGTGATGGGGGTGTGGGCAATAAGGGGGGTGACGGGGAGTGTGGGTGATGGGGAGGGTGGGTGACTGACTGTGGGTTGGTGACCCTCTGTGGGTGGGTGGGTGACTGACTATGGGAACTGTGGGTGGTTAACTCTTGGTGAATTCATTGGAAGGGAGGGGACCCACCTGTGCAGCAGAGTTCATCCAGGAGGCTTGCTTGTCCTGCACATGCGGTGTCCTCCACATGCAGCCAGACGGGAAGCCAGATGGGCAGGAAGCCAGGTGGGAGGTCGGGAAGCCAGGTGGGAGGTCGGGAAGCCGAGCAGGAGGTTGGGAAGACGGATGGGAGGGCGGGCCGGCACGAGGCTCCAATCACTTCAGCTCCCGACCTTCGCAGTGTCTTGTGCTCCCTAGCGTCAGAAGGGGCTGCCTCCTCAGCTCCTTGCCTCCTCAGCTCATTTGACACCTCGCGGCCAGTACAGTTGGAGAATAAGGAAAATAATGCCCGTAGAAGCTGCAACATGCCGCCAAAGCACCCCGCCACAGCACCTCACCAGCGGGTAAAATGCGGTGGCCCGGACGACCGGATTTGTCGAGGACTGTATATATATATGTAGCCCCCTTTCCCTATGACTAAGGGAACTACGCTTGCTGATTACCTGTTTGGCTCAAAGGAGGCCTAATCCTCTACCGCTGGGAGCCTGGGGTGAGCTCTCGTCCTTCTCTGTACAGCGCCTCCTCCTGATGAGTGATCCCAGCGTAGCGGGATAACCCCTAACAGGAACCAATTAAAGTTGGAAATAATAAACACAGGTATATAGCAATTGGTTTACTCACCCACACACATATAACGATAACAATACCCCAATGCATTACCCACACAATACCCACACCAATAATGAGTCCCCCAAAGTACAGAGGTTGCCCTGGGCACCTGTAACCCGTTGTCCACAGAGCAAGCCCACCCAAATGTGAGGTAGCGTTACCCCCCTTGTGTTGTGATGGTGCACGATGGGTACCTTCCTGGCTATGACAAGGGTATGATGGGGATACAGGATTAGCAGGGCCCAACGTAATTCCACAAAACGCAGTCTGCAAAATCCCCTCTCGCCTTACGGTGATGATCCGCCTCGTGTGGGAGATCAAGCTGGAGTGGCTTCCATAAAGTCTATGGTGTGGCTTGTGTCTGGTCCCAGACCGCAGGTTGCAGGTCACTGCGTGGCGTCCGTCCATTCACCTGCTGCAATACTACTGTTGTGGGCTAAGGGGAAGCATCCCTATTTGGGGCCTTCCCTACAGCACCCACAATCTGGAATGGACTCAGGGGTCTAGCTGGGGCCTGTGGGGGAGATCTGGCCTAGTCCGGGAGTCATTGGCACCTGGACACTACCTTCCTCCTGGCCGTCCTTCTTCCGACTGGCGTGCGGCTCTCTTCGTGCCAAACTATGTATCTTTCCTCCTCTCTTCCTCTCCTGGGGGATTCTGGGACATGTGTCCCTTGCAGAGCCACCTAAGATTACCACCGCAACTCTGCCCCCACTGCGCATGCGCACCTCTTCGATCGTGCATGCGCAATCACCAAGATGGCGGCCCCCGAAAACCGGGACTGCCGCAGAGTTCCAGCGGCTCCCTAGAACCTGGCCGCTCTTCCCCACCCACCATGGAGGTAAGGGGGCTCGGCTACATACGCCCCCTGGTGGAGAATCCATTGTCCCCGCTTGGGAACAACATGCACATAGTTTATTTAATAAAAATGCATAACATATATACAACTTAACAGGGTGAAATAACTCTAAACAAGGTTAAACAGTTGGTGAGCATGGTCATAAAAGAAGCGAACCTGCTCCGAGACAGTTGCTGAGACTGATAGTAAGGTGCCCCTTATGAATCATATGCCATTCTCATTGGCGGTTGTCTCAATCTTTGACTCCTGTGAGTCTCTTCTCAGACACATTCATCAGTAGCGAGGCACAATCCATAGGCAGTCTATAGGCAGAAGAGGCTTGAGGCCCTGGCCCTCTCCTAAGGTGTGACTCAATCTCTTTAGAGAATGAAGCTCTGGCTTCTTGGGTTGAGTGGACGGCTTTTTGAAGCCACTGGAGAGGGTACATGAGACACTGGCCCATTGCCCGTTACTTCTTCGGGTGGTACCCACCAGTCTCCATTTGAGTTGGCAGAGGTTCCTTCCAAAGGATCTTGAATACTTTCTGTTACTGTATCCAGAGTTTTGTTGGACTCCTCTGGGTCACTAAAAGCTAAAAGGGAGTTGGTTTAGGTTCGTCTTCCCCCACTTGAGGGATCGGTAGCAAGTAGTTTCGATGCCAGACACTTACCCTTTCATCTACATCTCGGTTTTGGTATACAGGGAGGTGAGGCATCTGGGACTCAACCTTGAAGGGAGTTTCTCACCAGCGGTCAGCTAACTTTTGTTTCCATGGGATTCCAAAATTGCGCAAGAGAACTGCGTCTCCGGGTCGAAACTCCCGATAGTGGACCTTGTGGTCATATGTTCGCTTGTTACTCGCGTTCAGTTTGGAGGTGTCTTTCTCTGCCAACTGATATGCCCGGTGAAGGCTATCCTGGAGCCATCTCACATATTTATAGTGTCTCAAATTCAATACCCCATCGGTAGATACCCAGAGTGGATATCCACAGGCAGTCGTGCCTCTCGGCCGAACATCATAAAGTAGGGGGTATACCCGTGGATTCATGCCTGGTGCAATTGTAGGCATGCACTAGTGGTTCAACATGCTTGCTCCATTCTGCTTTCTGGTAGCCCTTTAGAGTACCTAGCAAATCTAATAGGGTTCGGTTGAACCGTTCCGGCAGAGCGTCTCCTTCAGGGTGATATGGAGTAGTGTGGGACTTCTTGATGTTGAGCAAGTTTAGAAGTTCCTTTATCAACTTGCTCTCGAAGTCTCCCCTTGATCGGAGTGCATCCGATTCGGCAACCCGTAGTTGATGAAGTATTTCTCCCACAGCACTTTAGCTTCTGTGAGGGCTTTCTGATCTTTGGTGGGAAACGCTTGTGCATAGCGGGTGTACTGATTGGTCACTACCAGGACATTCCCGATGCCCTTTGAGTTTGCCTCAATGCAAAGAAAGTCCATTCAGACTAGGTCCATGCGACTGGAGCTCTTTAAGTGGCCCATTGGACTGCACATGTAGGCAGTGTTTTCCACTGTATATACAGTAGAGGCAACGTTTATTCTAACATTTGCCGTAAACTAGCCGGGTTACATTCTGGGTATGTGCTGGGTATGTGCTGGGTATGTTATGGGCTAGTTTGAGGCACGTTTAAGGCATTTCTGCATTGACTAACGACCCATAGGATTAACACAGCAGGGATCCCTGGCAGTCCAATTCAGTTTGAATGGGACTGCCAGGGACCCCCGCTGTTAATCTGATAGGCCATTAATCAATGCAGAAATGCTGGGGCTAGTTTAAGGAAAGTTTAAGGCATGTATTCAGAATGTACCTGTGTGTTTCCTGGTTTTTTTGGGGAATTGCCACTGGTTTTTGTTCGAATAAGAGTTGCCTCTACTGTACCTCAGGCACTTCCGACAATGAGGCTCCACTGATTCATGCATTTTGGGCCAGAAGAATCTGTGTCTCACTAGGCCGAAAGTTTTGTCTATGTCCAGATGTCCATGATTGTCATGCAGAGATCATAGAACATTGTACTGCACGCTTTGGGGCAGTACTAGTTGTCTCCTATCGGGATGGTTATGATAAGGGACGATCCTGTAGAGAAGACCACGTTCCATGCGGAACTTGTCAAATTCCCTCATGATAACAATGACTGTGTCGGTAGGAGGACGCTTCACCAAGGAAGGGTTGTTTCGATAAATGGCCTGGCATATAGCTCTAGCCACAGGTCTCGCATCTGGTACATCACCAATTCTTTCCATCTTATGATGGTATATTGGGTGATTGGCATGCCTTCTGGATGGCAGTATGCGGCAGGGAGTGCTTTAGACTGATATTCCAGAGAATCGGCTACTCTGAGTTCGAAGAACGCAATCTTATCCTCCACTATTGCTGCAGTTGAGCACATTGCCCGAATCCGAGGTCCAGGGATTTCTTCCCATGGGCCATCGTCTGGCGTTGCACTAAGTCCAGGTCTTCTGGACAGAGCTTCAACTACAATGTTCATGGGCCCATGGCTTGTACTTTAGTGTAAACTGGGAGTATGATAGGGCCGCCAACCACCTGTGGCTCGTGGCATGCAATTTGGCGGAGGATAGAATGTAGGTCAACGGATTGTTATCAGTCTTGTTATCCGATTATAGTTAAAAAGGTGGAATCATAGCTCTACCTTAATATTCATATCTAATGGTGTTTTGGCGGTGCATGGGGAATAATTATATATTTTTATACACAGTCTACAATAGGGTAGACAGTAATAGGGAACTAGTTAGTCCCAACATACAAGTGATGTATCAAACTGAAAGAGTATATGTAGTCCAGAAAAAACAATAACATTGTATTAGTTTACTTGTTAACTCTTCTATATGAAAATATAATAAAACCATTTAAAAATGAAATCGTTGGAGTATGCCTTGAATAGTTAGCCTCAGTTAATTTTGTACATGAGGGTATCACTATTCAAATCTAAGCAAAGTCCAATAATATAGATCTATGCTTCTGGAGATTGTTTTAACACAGAGTTTCTATCTGTTAGACCTGCCAAACCCAATATATATACTTATGTGATCCACAATGTTTGTATAGACAGCTATAGCAGTCTCATATTATTAGAGTTTCAGTAAATAGTCAATAGCATCCTGTTTGTCTAGATGCTGCGATAAATAACAGTACCAATGATTGATACTATGGTAACCTATCAGACACTATTTGTATAGCCGTTTAGTTAGTCACTCATTGGACACACAACATCATAGTTATAGCAACCACTTGTTACATATATTGTGTATTTATAACCAGCTATATATAATTGCAGAATCACACTCCAGCCTTTCTGTATATAGTTCTAACAGCCAAGAAAATGCTTGTGATGATACTCATGTGTCAATAAGCTCTAGCAACTGCCATAGTGTATACAATGCTAGAGTCTTACTCCAAATATCTTATGAAAACAAACAGAAAGTGAACTGCGCTCTAATAATTGTGAACAAAGTGGTGTAATCTTACAGTGATTAAGTGATTAAATATATATATATAAACCTGTTACTTAGTGAAGGTGTGCAGCTGTATTCGTGGAATGGCTCCACATACCAACTAGAAGAACAAAAACAAAAGAAACAGCGCAAAAGACCTCATAGTGTAGTATGAATATAAAATTATATTAATATAACAGGTAAGTATTGCACGTACATCAGATTGAATAATTACTGGCAGTACATGTATATGGACATGTTACCAATCAGCCACGAGTGGAATGGGTTGTCTTCACGTGGGTAGAATCTCCTTCCCCTCTCCTCTGATGGATCAAGGCGGCCGTGGTGTGTGGTATTAACCCGGCATCCAGCTGCAGCAGTCCGGTGGAATTCGTCTGTTTCACAGCTGTTGGTTCAGCGGGGCAGGCTCGCAGCATCCAATTCCAGCAGCCCGATGGGAATCCTCTACTGCACGGCTGTTGAAACAGCAAGATAGGCTTTTCCTCTGTGTCTCACGGCGTGTTTCGGCGTGTGACGTCTAAATCAGGCGCGCGTCTGGTGACGTCATCCGGTGGCGTCTGCACGAACTCAGCCGATCAGGGAGACAGCGGGCGGGAACGGGGATGAAGTGATGGGTGTATACAGGATACAAAAGCACAGTGGGTAGTCCAGAGAAGCGCCCTCTTATCCAACGCGTTTCATACTATTAGAGTACTTCTTCAGGGATATCGGAGGTGTCTAGAGGTGCGCTTCTTATACCAGTCCCTGTCTTGTGATTGGCTGTTTATTTTGAGTCCAGCCTCTCATCAAGTGGAGGGAAAATTAAAGGGATAAGCCCTCTAAACATGGGAAACGGGTTAAAAAACTTTATTTAAACACAATATTCCATATGCTAAAAGATAAAAGAAACAAAGATTAATACAACATAAAATGTATAATGTTAAATACATTCCTATGCTAGCGGAAGTAAGATTAAAGGGAGGATAGTTTGCATAGACTGGATCCCAATAGAGATACATTTGGAAGTGTTATGGAGACCATGTGGATGTATAGTGCCTAAAATTATAAATACAAAGATTCGTTCAGCCACACGAATATGTTGTACGGTATTAGTATAAAGACCAGACGTCTATTTCCTCATTCAAACCCAACGGGGAAAGTGTTTGTAATTTATATATCCAAACACTTTCTTGTCTGGAGAGCATTTTAACTCTATCTCCCCCCCGTCGACCTGCAGGGACAGTTTGAATACCAATGAATCGAAGACTGCTCTCATCACTGTTGTGTTTTAGCTTAAAGTGTCTGGAGACACTATGGTTGTCTAATCCTAGTTTTATATTCCTAGCATGCTCCAGGATTCTCACTCTAAGATAGCGTTTAGTTCGACCAACGTATTGGTATCCGCAGGGACATTGGAGAAGGTATACTACATAAGTGGATTTGCATGATATACAGTCTTTAATCACAAAGTTTTCTTTTGTAGTTTTTGAGGAAAAATGTTTTCGTTCTGGATTTAGCAGTTTACAAGCCTTACATTTACCACAACTATAGTTTCCGCTTGGTTTCTTTGGTAACCATAAACCCTCAGATGTGGAGGTATTAGACAATCCTATGTCACTTGGTGCCAAATAGTGCTTTAAACTTTTGGCCTTGCGGTAAATGAAGGTAGGTTGTGGGGGAAGACAAGATCCAAGAATGGGGTCATTGCACAGAATATTCCAATTTTTCTTTATTATATTCTGAATCGTTATACTTGTCGAATTGTATTCTGTAATGAAGGGAATTGTTATTATATTGTCTTCTGTGTTGGCATCTTTCTTTTTAATAAAGTCTTTTTTCACCACTTTTTGTGTCAGAAGTGATTCCCTATCCATATTACAGACCTTTTCTAATGATCTTATTAAAAGAGCTCTATCGTAACCACGTTCTATGAATTTGTCAAATAGAACAATTGATTGATGTTCAAAGTCAATTTGTTGACTACAGTTGCGTTTGATTCGCATAAATTGACTTACAGGTATATTGTCAATCCAGGACCTTTTATGGTTACTGGATGATAATATGAAACTGTTCGTGTCCACCTTTTTAAAAAAAGTTTTGGTATTTATACATAAACCAGTTTTGGATTCTAGACTAAGATCTAAAAAGTTAATTTCATTTTTATGGGTTTCCGCGGTGAACTTTAGGTTAAATTCATTAGTGTTCAAATAGATTTTGAACTGCTCTAAGGTAGTCTCATCACCCTCCCATATACATAGCACGTCATCAATATATCTCTGCCAACTAATTACATGGTTTGCAAATGGATTATTATTCCAGATGTGGAGATCTTCCCATACTCCCATGTAAATGTTGGCGTAGCTAGGGGCAAAGCGTGTCCCCATAGCTGTGCCACACAACTGGATGTAATATTGATTCATAAAGAGAAAATAGTTGTGTGACAAGATATACTGAATGGCGTCTATGATAAATTCGCAGTTAAGGGGATGTAATTCTACATCTTTGGATATTATTTCTCTAATAGCATTAATACCTCTATTGTGAGGAATACAGGTGTACAGTGACTGTACATCAAAGGTTGCCCATCTGTATTCCTCCTTCCAAATTTTTGTTTTTAATGAGTTCAGAACGGCAGTAGTATCTTTTACATAGGAGGGCAAAACCTTTACATATTTTTGTAAAAAATAATCTACATACTGAGATAGATTTGCCGTTAGGGAATTAATGCCAGAAATAATAGGTCTGCCAGGTGGAATTTTCAAATTTTTATGTATTTTTGGCAGGTGGTAGTAAACTGGAATTCGTGGAAATTCAACATAAAGAAAACAGTATTCTGATTTAGTTAGTACTGTGGACTCTACAGCTTCATCAAGAAGAGTTTTTAACTCCAATAGGAAATCATTAGTAGGATTGTGTGAAAGTTTACCGTAATAAACGGGATCATCAAGTATACGGAATGCCTCCATTTCGTAGTCATTTCTATTTTGGAGGACAATTCCCCCACCTTTGTCTGCTTGTTTTATGATCAGACTCTTATTATCTTGTAATTCTTTAACTGCTTGATGTTCTTTGAACGTCAAGTTATGTTTTATGTCTGTGAATTTAAAGTCTTTAACCATTTGAGTGAATTCATTGTTAACAACATTAAAAAACGAATCTATAAAACTGCCTTTGCTGTGTGCAGGATAAAATCTAGATTGTGGTTTAAAATCGGTATGTTGGCATATTGTATCAACTTGGTTCTCCCTAACGCATATCTGATCAATCTCTATATTAGGCTGATCAATACCTAATTTGTTCCTCATAAAGTGCCTTTTTAAGGTCAAATTCCTAGTGAATTTGTGCAAGTCAGTGAACAGTTGGAAACCATTGGGTCCACTTGACTGAGAGAATTTAAGGCCTTTATTGAGAACTTGCTCCTGATGAGAAGTCAAGGCAACAGAGGATAGGTTGAATATGCCTTTTGATTTATTTATGTTAGGGTCTAACTCGATTCTCTTCTTTGTTTGGGATTTCCAGCCTCCCCTAGTCCCTCTTCGGGTGAGTGGTGCCTTTTTTGAGTGCGTATTGGCTTTGGACTCTGTTTTTTCTTGTCTAGTTTCCCCCCTTCCGTTGGACCCAAGTACCGAGACTTGAGTGCCTCCAGAAAAAGGGAACGTGAAGGGGATTGGCGGCCAGAGTCTATTCTTGGGGGTGTTGTAGCCCTTTTGTATTGGTCTCTATGGTGTTCTTTGTAATAGGTATCTCTATATTGTGTCTCTTTCGGTTCATATCTAGTATTAGAATTGTCTCTCTTCCTTTCTTGATAGTTCTTAGAACTATCTCTTCTTTTATTAGAACTAAATCTCCTTTTATTTTGATTTTGTTTACCATAGTTACTCCTAGGATGATATTTAAGAGTATATTGGTGATCTCGCTTGTTTTTATTACTATAATTTCCTCCCTCAGTCTGATAATTATCAGTTTTCTGTTTTTGTTCATTTTTATGGTGTTGTTCTTTAGGGGGAATTTGACCGTTACTAGGTATACCTTTTTCTCTCTCAAATTTTGCCCAATCTTTTTGTCTTCCGTTATCATAGTCGTGTTTGTCACGATAGAATTTCTTTTGTTTGTTTAACATTATTTCCTCCGTAGTTGACTCTAAAGTCATTTTGAGTTCGCATTCTAATTTGGAACAATCTTGATGTAATACAAGGGGTTCCAAAATTAAAATCTTTCTACCAATATCTTTTTCTAGTTCAGCAATGCTTTTGCTACGTTCATAGATAATCAATCTCATTAACTCTCTAGAACATTCTTCCTGTATTCTATCCCATTCTTTCATGAAGTGGACGTTATCTCTTCCAAATGTAGGATTTTTAGAGAAACGTAATCCACGTGGCACCCTGCCACAATCCAGGTATCTTTGAATCGTATTTCGATCCAACCATTGTCTGCTCTCAGTCAGCAATAAGTTCTCTAATTGTTTAAAATGAACTTCAATGGTGACCTCGTCAGAATCCGCCTCAAAGACACTGGATTCATCTTTAAACATGGCATCAAAAAGGGCAGTCCTTTTTTCCCTACAACTTGATAGTGTCCATGCCATGATTAATGCAATAACTGAATAAACAATGTACAACAATCACAGTGCAGCAGTAGTGAGCATAAAGTGATGAAAACAAACAGAAAGTGAACTGCGCTCTAATAATTGTGAACAAAGTGGTGTAATCTTACAGTGATTAAGTGATTAAATATATATATATAAACCTGTTACTTAGTGAAGGTGTGCAGCTGTATTCGTGGAATGGCTCCACATACCAACTAGAAGAACAAAAACAAAAGAAACAGCGCAAAAGACCTCATAGTGTAGTATGAATATAAAATTATATTAATATAACAGGTAAGTATTGCACGTACATCAGATTGAATAATTACTGGCAGTACATGTATATGGACATGTTACCAATCAGCCACGAGTGGAATGGGTTGTCTTCACGTGGGTAGAATCTCCTTCCCCTCTCCTCTGATGGATCAAGGCGGCCGTGGTGTGTGGTATTAACCCGGCATCCAGCTGCAGCAGTCCGGTGGAATTCGTCTGTTTCACAGCTGTTGGTTCAGCGGGGCAGGCTCGCAGCATCCAATTCCAGCAGCCCGATGGGAATCCTCTACTGCACGGCTGTTGAAACAGCAAGATAGGCTTTTCCTCTGTGTCTCACGGCGTGTTTCGGCGTGTGACGTCTAAATCAGGCGCGCGTCTGGTGACGTCATCCGGTGGCGTCTGCACGAACTCAGCCGATCAGGGAGACAGCGGGCGGGAACGGGGATGAAGTGATGGGTGTATACAGGATACAAAAGCACAGTGGGTAGTCCAGAGAAGCGCCCTCTTATCCAACGCGTTTCGTACTATTAGAGTACTTCTTCAGGGATATCGGAGGTGTCTAGAGGTGCGCTTCTTATACCAGTCCCTGTCTTGTGATTGGCTGTTTATTTTGAGTCCAGCCTCTCATCAAGTGGAGGGAAAATTAAAGGGATAAGCCCTCTAAACATGGGAAACGGGTTAAAAAACTTTATTTAAACACAATATTCCATATGCTAAAAGATAAAAGAAACAAAGATTAATACAACATAAAATGTATAATGTTAAATACATTCCTATGCTAGCGGAAGTAAGATTAAAGTTTGAATGAGGAAATAGACGTCTGGTCTTTATACTAATACCGTACAACATATTCGTGTGGCTGAACGAATCTTTGTATTTATAATTTTAGGCACTATACATCCACATGGTCTCCATAACACTTCCAAATGTATCTCTATTGGGATCCAGTCTATGCAAACTATCCTCCCTTTAATCTTACTTCCGCTAGCATAGGAATGTATTTAACATTATACATTTTATGTTGTATTAATCTTTGTTTCTTTTATCTTTTAGCATATGGAATATTGTGTTTAAATAAAGTTTTTTAACCCGTTTCCCATGTTTAGAGGGCTTATCCCTTTAATTTTCCCTCCACTTGATGAGAGGCTGGACTCAAAATAAACAGCCAATCACAAGACAGGGACTGGTATAAGAAGCGCACCTCTAGACACCTCCGATATCCCTGAAGAAGTACTCTAATAGTATGAAACGCGTTGGATAAGAGGGCGCTTCTCTGGACTACCCACTGTGCTTTTGTATCCTGTATACACCCATCACTTCATCCCCGTTCCCGCCCGCTGTCTCCCTGATCGGCTGAGTTCGTGCAGACGCCACCGGATGACGTCACCAGACGCGCGCCTGATTTAGACGTCACACGCCGAAACACGCCGTGAGACACAGAGGAAAAGCCTATCTTGCTGTTTCAACAGCCGTGCAGTAGAGGATTCCCATCGGGCTGCTGGAATTGGATGCTGCGAGCCTGCCCCGCTGAACCAACAGCTGTGAAACAGACGAATTCCACCGGACTGCTGCAGCTGGATGCCGGGTTAATACCACACACCACGGCCGCCTTGATCCATCAGAGGAGAGGGGAAGGAGATTCTACCCACGTGAAGACAACCCATTCCACTCGTGGCTGATTGGTAACATGTCCATATACATGTACTGCCAGTAATTATTCAATCTGATGTACGTGCAATACTTACCTGTTATATTAATATAATTTTATATTCATACTACACTATGAGGTCTTTTGCGCTGTTTCTTTTGTTTTTGTCCAAATATCTTATAGCTGCTTAAATACAACATTTAGCATACAGCACCAGATACTCCAGTGATCAGCAATGCGTAGTGCCGCTTCTGACCCTACTGAACCCATATGTGGTGAGTACTTGCGGCTGCTACACTGTGTTCCTCGGCATACATAAACTTCTCCGATGGCTGACGTAATTGTTTTTATTATATTTTCATATAGAAGCGTTAACAAGTAAACTAATAAAATGTTATTGTTTTTTCTGGACTACATATACAGTACTCCTTCAGTTTCATACATCACTTGTATGTTGGGACTAATTAGTTCCCTACTACTGTCTACCCTATTGTAGGCTGTGTGCAAACTAAAGGGAATCTTTTTTGTGACCACTTCTTTGATCATTTCTGTAAAAATTGTTATCAGATTATCTGTTATCAGAGACCCCGTACAAGTTGTCGAGTAGCTAATCAACTACCGCCCACTTGGGTGCCAGAACTTCCAGTTTGTGAACTGGTTAGTTTTGTTTACTCAACGTCAAGCTGTGACTCACATATGCCACTTAGTGGAGGCCAGCAGGGTACTTTTGATGTAACATGGCACCTAGCCCGTTGAAGCTGGCATCCTCATGCAGCATAGGCCAATACAAGAGTTTCCATGAGGCTTTTCTTGAGCCTGATGAAGGCCTTTTCACAGGCGGACGTCCACTTGTCCCCAAAGTGTGTTTGTGGGGATGCTGCCTCCTGCCAAGTTTCCTCTGGGTTTATCTTCAATAGGTTATTGAGGACCCTGGCCTTACTGGAGTACCCCTCTACGAATCCGTGGTAGTATCCGCAAAATCCCAGAAAGGATTGCCACTCCATCAGGTTGTCTGGTCTGGGCCAGTTAACTACAGCTTCGACCTTAGCGGTATTGGTAGCCAATACTTCTGCAGACACTATGTGGCCCACATAGGTGACCGAAGTGCGGCAGAAACGACACTTGTCTAGGGACAACTTCAGGTCTTCTTTTCCCAGTCTATGCAGTACTTTCAGACCATGTGACTGTGTAATGCTAAAGACCCCAACAGTAGGATAAATGAATGAATGAATAACCAGATACTTGTAGGGGGGACCCCTAAACATAAACTTGATAGAAGACAGGTACTGGGTTGCAGTCCCAGATGGTAAGCTCACTACTAAGTGACACTGTTGTTAACAATAACACCAGGAAGATTGAGCATAATAACACCCTATAACGTACCAATTGTCTAAATAAAGTCCTGAACAGGAAAACATGTAGCAAGCGATTGACTCACTCTGAGTGCTGCACAGTCCATGCGATCCAAAGGTGAGGGGTCCCCAGGTGTGCTTCCGTCCAAGGGGTAGGCTAGTAAAGAAGGAGAAAAACTGGAAGAGCACTACTGTAGGTATCAAAAAAGTAGAAAGGAGGGTGCGTATCCCATAAAAAGATTATTTATTGGTCATGGAAAAACAGGGCAATGGAGAGCCCTACCAACGTTTCACGCTGCTTCACAGAGCGCTTTCTCAAGGTATACATATCACAACTTTATTAACATATATATAGACACAGAATGACATAACCAGCCAATACTCACAGCTCACATGCGATCCACCCACTTTGATTGCTAATGGTCTTCTGATGTGTATACACCTAATCAGTATATTCAGACACAGAGATGACAGTGACTAACTCCGCCCCCAACTACCAATCAGGAAACATGCGTGGTCTAGCAACCCCCAGTAGTACGCGCTTGCGCAGTAACCAACTGAGGGAGAGTCCTCAATGTCAATGGAGGCCGTGGGGCGTGGGGAGAGCACGTCATTAAATGGCCCTGACTGTATACCTCACTGGGGCTCTAAGTGCACATGCAACTGTGCTTTGCAAGACACTAGTCCCTCCCCGCAGTGGGAGCAGACACAGTGAGCTCCGGACCATCGACGGAGTGTGCTTGCGCAATACCAACCATCGCGTCACAGGTTCACAGAATACCCCGCACTTGGGGTATTTTGTGAGCCTCTGACGCGACGGTTGGTATTGCGCAAGCGCACTCTGCCGATGGTCCGGAGCTCACTGTGTCTGCTTCCACTGCGGGGAGGGACTAGTGTCTTGCAGAGCACAGTTACGCGCGCACTTAGAGCCCAAGTGAGGCATACAGTAAGGGCCATTTGATGAAGCGCTCTTCCCACGCCCCACGGCCTCCATCAAACACGAAGGGGATATCAATGTTAGGATGACAGAGGATAGGGGCGGATACAAAAGCTTCCTTGAGTACCTGGAAGCGGACAGAACCTCGGGTGACCAAGCAGCTGGATCGGCCCCTTTCTTCATAAGACCTGCGAGGGGTGCCACAATGGTAGAAAAATTACGTATGAACTTACGATAGTAATTTGCGAATCCCAAAAAGCGTTGTATGGCCTTGAGGGTATTGGGTCTTGGCCATTCAGTCACTGCCTGAAGTTTACCGGAATCCATCATAAAACCCTCGTCAGAAATGATGTAGCCCAGGAATTGAGTAGAGGTCTGATGAAAGGTGCACTTCTCCAGCTTGGCGTACAAAATGTGTTCACAGAGACGAGAGAGAACGTAGGAAGTGTGACGAATATGATCCTGGAGATCCTTGGAAAAAATCAGTATGTCATCCAAGTAAACTATTACAAAAATATTGAGTACCTTACGAAAAACGTCGTTAATGAAGTCCTGGAAAACTGCTGGAGCATTACATAGGCCGAAGGGCATTACAAGGTACTCGTAGTGCGCACCAGATTATAGGCCCCACGTAGATCCAACTTGTAAAAGATCTTAGCCCCCTGTAATTTATCGAACACTTCGGTAATAAGGGGAAGGGGGTAACGATTCTTAAAGGTGATGCGGTTCAAACCCAAGTAATCGATGCAAGGTGTTAAGGAGACATCTTTTTTTTTCACGAATAAAAAGCTAGCCCCTGCTGGGGAGTTGGAAGGGTGAATTAAACCTTTCTTGAGGTTCTCCTGGATATATTCATCCATGGCCTGTGACTCTGGTAGTGATAAGGGGTAAGTCTTGGACTTGGGCAAGCAGTATCCTGGAACAAGATCGATCGGACAATCGTAGGTCCTGTGAGGCGGCAAATGGTCTGACTGGACCTTATTGAAAATGTTCCGGAACTGGTGGTAGTCAGGGGGAAGGGTAATCTCAGGGACAGAGGTATTGGCCAAGAGTTGGAAAGCCTCACCTGACCTCGGATTCCAAGTGATGGGGGAAGAGGAAGTCCAGTCAATCTGCGGATTGTTAAGCTATAACCAGGGAAGACCAAGGGTAATGGGTGTTCCAGGAGCATGGATGGCATCGAGGACTAATGTCTCCTTGTGAGGGTGTGAGGTCAAAAGGAGAGGGACTGTCTCTAAGGAGATGTATGCAGGGGTAAGGGGAAGTCCATCTATACCAACCAGTGCGATGGGAGTTTTCTTTCTCACGAGCGGTATGTGGTTCAGCCTGGCGAATTCTAGATCCATAAAGTTTCCTCCTGCTCCAGAGTCAATGAACGCTGCGGTCGAGGTCTGAAACTTATCGCCTATAAGAGAGACTGGTATAGTGAGTTTCTTTGGAAATTCTCCCTTATGGAGGGGACGAGGAGACATGACACCCAAAGAGAGCCCCTCGTACTCACTGGGTGTTCCCATTTTCCTGGCCGCTGGGGGCATTCCTGGACCAGGTGTTCAGCGGATCCGCAGTAGAAACACAATCCCCCGGCACAGCGGATAGGTGTGCGGATGCGTTGTACCCCCAATTGCATGGGCTCTGGTGGCTCCAAGACAGGACGAAGAGGAGTGATAGCACCAGTAACCACAGGGGTACTGCCAGGAGTACTTAGGAAGGGAGGTTGAAAATTATGAAAGCGAGTGCGCTGACGCTCGGAGCGGCGTACCTGGATACGTTGATCCACTCTGACTGCTAGTTCGATGAGAACCTCTAATTGATCTAGGCTGGGTTGACGAGCGAGTTCATCCTTGACGGGATCTGCCAGGCCTTGCCAGAAAATAGAGACGAGAGCCTCCTGCCCCCAGTTAGTCTCGGCTGCGAGAGTCGGAAACTGTCGCCCTTGGGTAATCTGTAGAGAGAAACAGATGCCATCTCCTGGTGTGCGGGAGAATCGAACACTTGCTGGAATTCAGACTTAAAGGTGGGTAATCCTGGGTAATGTCAGAACGCCGCTCCCAAACCGGGGAAGCCCAAGCCAGGGCGCTGCCCGTTAGGAGATTATGGGGGCTATACACTAAGCTCAATGGCTTTGCGTTCTGATTTTGCAAAAAAGCAGGTTCGTTAAATTGTGAGGCCGGGGAAGCGATTCACTAAGGACTTGAGCCTTTTTTTTAACGTACCTGCTCAAAATAGCTCAGAACAGCTACAGCGTACGAGTTGCTTTTTTTTCCCCTGCTAGCGTTCTTCACCTTTACGTACGCTAGCTGATAGAAAAAAAAGCTGCATGTAACATTTGCATGGAGATTTGCCATCTCCATGCAAGACTGTTACAGGCGATCGTACACTAAATAAATACATTTTAATAATAGTGTACATGAGCAGGGGGTCTCAGGACCTGAACCGCATTGGTTTCAGGTCCGAGGACCCCCTACTTCAGGATATATAGGCCCCGTTATGGGTACCGGTATCCCCTGCACTTTAAAGCTCCCGTGTCACGTGACCGGGACATTTAAATTCTGCAGGGGATACCGGCACCCCATAAAGGGGCCTATATCTCCTGAAGTAGGAGGTCCCTGAGGCTGAAACCAATGCGGTTCAGCTCAGGAGACCCCCTGCACATCTACACTAGTATTAAAACACACATAACAATAAATAATAATTAATTACCGTAGCGGCTATCTGCTATGGTAATGAAGCTGCTTTAATGTATTTTTAATAATAGTGTGCAGGAGCAGGGGTTTCCCTAAGCTGAACCGCATTGATTTCTGCCTCAGAGACCCCCTGCTTCCCGAGTTACAGGCCCCAGTATGGGGCATCGGGTGCCAGTGTTGCCGCCATCTTTATAGCGATCCAAGACACGACGTGGGCTCTATAAAGATAGCGTCCACACTGGCACCGATGCCCCCCCGGGAATCAGGGGGTCCCTGAGGCAGAAATTAATGCGGTTAAGCTCAGGGGACCCCCTGCTCCCGCACACTATTATTAAAATTTACATTAATGCAGCTTCATTACCTTAGCGGATAGCCGCTATGGCAATGAAGGGGTTAAGGCACATTAGCATGTTTATTGGGGACAATTGCCCCCAATAAACAACACACATCCCCCCCGCCCCCTAACACATAAAGTACTGTAATGGGCAAAATTACTATTATCCACATATGGATAATAATGAATTTGCCCATTTTAAATACATATAAATTACAATAAATACAGTCAATATATATGACACTTACCTTTTACAGGCACCCACGATGAAGGCCGTCTTCATCCTCATCTTCATCCTGCCCATGCCCCTCCGGTGCTGCAAAACATGCATAGTGCATCCTGCTTAGGGGCAGAATTTAACGCAAACAGGGTTACAAACGAGCAAAGTTGGACTTGAAAACAATTCCAGAAAAAAGTCAGTTTTAGAGCGCAAAGTGCCTGTTTGCGTTGCTTAGTGCATCGGGTTGAGCTCAAAATCACGTTCTAAGAGCACTTTGCGCTCTAAATGTGACTTATCGGAGCTTAGTGCATGACCCCCTCTTAATGTAGGCTACCTTCTTACGTCCAGTATCGAAGAGATAGGGGGCCATTTCAAACTGCAACACACACTGATTGAGGATACCCTTACATTCTTGCGGTTCACCTGTGTAAGGCTTGGGGGCGGAATTTTTACGTCAGAGCTGCTAGCTGCGCTTGCGGGCTGGGGATTAACAGCAGGAGAGGAAGTGGCTGGTACTCGGGCCGAGAGTACGGTGACCTGACGTGTAAGTGCCACAATTTGTTCCGCCATGGCCTGTTTTTGCTGAAGCAGATCAGAGAGAAACTGCCTTACTTCAGTCTGGTCTGCATCTTGTGGGCTCGACATAATGTTACGCCGGTGCTGCCCGCAAACCAGACCCGTTCCCTGTGCGGAAGGGGGAGGTAGGAATACACACACCCGCAGCAAAGAGAGCATGTCCGGAGTGTGGTATTAAGCGTTGCCAGGCCAGATGTAAGCAACGTCGACAATACTTGCCGGTACCGGGTATAGGAGTAGAATAGTGATTGCCTTGCCGAGGTCAGGGAGTGGAGAGATGAGGAAAGTTGAAGTCCAAGCCGTGATCGTGGGATGCCAGAGTATGCGTAGTCCAAGGAGAGACGATGTCGACAGCCAAAGGGGGTAGTCGTCAAAACCTGTAAGTAACCGAGAGTACACCATACAGAGACTATGTCGAATGATGAGTGAGGGCTCAGAGATGCTAGATAAGGCTGGGCTGACCAATCAGGTATGGAGGCAGGTCAGGAGGACTTCAGGGAGCCTCTCTGGATAGGTGGTTGATACAACCCAGGTGAGCAATGGTAGCACTCTGATTACACTCATGCGGTGTACGGGGGCGGAGCCTCACAGCAGGAGTGGAAGTAGAAGAGTGGATGCTGGGCGTGCGCTCTGTAAGCTTCGTGTGCACGTGACCAGCATTGGGGGAGGACACACGTTTGCGGGCGGGACGGAGGACCCGCGCCTGCCACTGAGAAGGAGGCACGTGGAGCCAGGTAAGCGGAGGTTGCGCTGCATGCCCTGAGTCTCCCTGAGGGTTGTCTGTGTGTTGCGTGGACGGCGCTGAGAAATCAGATTCCTAACAGACGGGACCTATGACTGCAATGACCCGATCGGCGGCTGTGTCTGGACGCAGCACTGGCTTTGCTCCTGCAAGGAGTTCCTGGGTAAAGGGAATACATAACCATCAGAATTTCCTGCAGGTCAGTGGCAAAACTAGTGGGCTCCACCTTCACGTGCATTTCGGGATAGATACAGTGGCGGCCGCCTTTAGCCTCGTGCGGCCGTAGTGGCGCAACTCTTAAAACCGCAGGCAGATGCATTTTTTTTTGTCCGGAGTGTATTGCGGTATTTTAGCACTCGTAATATTTGTATTTTATTAGCGCTGTCTGCAATACTGCAATACCGTCTAAAAACTCAGGGGGGCATTCGCGAGCTGTTGTCTTCGAAGTCTAATACTTTAGCAGTTCAACCTACGTCAGTACACAGTCTGCGTGTGCGCGCGCAGTAATTGTAAATTTGCATATTTATACATGCATTTGCAGTGCTGAACTGTATGTCTCATTTGAAAATTGCTGAAACGCATAGGCGTGTACTGTACTGCAACAGTATCACATTTCGGCATATACAGCGCTCTCCCCTCGCTCACCCCCGCACACACACAGGATAATTTACTGCACTGCAGTATTTCAACATCTTATCTTATCTACAGTACAGTACACCTCTCCCACACCATTCCTTTGAATGTGTGTCTTTCTGGTTTCAATCACATTCCTGCTTGATAGCTGATGATTACTGCGCATGCGTCTGTAAGTTCACCACTGCTTGCTTGCGAAGTTCAAGAGTGAGTGACCAAAAAAATAAAAATTTCTCCTCATTTTTTATTTTTATTTTCTCCACAAGCCTGCCTAAACCATCTTGATATTACGATATTCAATCTGTGCTGTAGCTTATGACTGCGACACTGTGCGTTTGACTGCACATGGTTGATTTGTGTGCTTTTTATGTATTTGGTGGTGAAGGGATCAAATTATTATGATGACCTTCCTTTTGAAAATATGCCATTTCTTTGAACTGCAGTACAGCTAATCCTTCATGCAGCTGTACCCTGTACCGCCCACCCCCACGCACACACACAAGGCTCGCTCAAGCAAGGATTTCAACCTCTTATCGACAGACACCTCTCCTGAGCCATTCCGTTTCTAAAGCTTGCCATTGTGTTTTTAATCGTCCGTCCCTAGCCGAGCATCACCTCTCTGCACCTGCGTGTAATCCTCTTTAGGATGGGAGCTACAGTACATAGCTGATGATTACTGCGCATGAGTCTGTAAGTTCACCACTGCTTGCTTGCGAAGTTCAAGAGTAAGTGACCAAAAAAAGAAAAAAAAAAATTTCTCCTCATTTTTTATTTTTATTTTCTCCACAAGCCTGCCAAAACCATCTTGATATTACGATATTCAATCTGTGCTGTAGCTTTTGACTGCGACACTGTGCATTTGACTGCACATGGTTGATTTGTGTGTGTTTTATGTATTTGGGGGTGTAGGGATCAAATTATTATGATGACCTGCCTTTTGAAAATATGCCATTTCTTTGAACTGCAGTACAGCTAATCCTTCATGCAGCTGTAACCCCCACGCACACACACAAGGCTCGCTCAAGGATTTGAACCTCTTATTGACAGACACCTCTCCAGAGCCATTCCGTTTCTAAAGCTTGCCATTGTCTTTTTAATCATCCGTCCCTAGCAGAGCATCACCTCTCTGCGCCTGCATGCCTAATTTTCCTATTGTAGGCTTAGAGTCACCTCTCTGTAATCCTCTTTGGGAAGGGAGCTAGCTGACGATTACTGCGCATGACTCACCCATCCACCCCCCCCAACCCTTTGAGGCTTTGTTTAAGGTAATGCTTTTGATAATCCCTTCTCGAATTTGATATGTAAATCTGATTTGCTCAGCACTGTGAAATTGAGAGTTAAAAAAACCATTATCTGATTCATGTTGTTGCAGTAAATTACCACTTTTTGTCATTCTTTCTTTTTCTTTAGTGTAGGTGTGGAGGGGGGGGTTGTCAATGATTATGATTATCATGAATGTAAAGAAATATTTATTTTATTTTATCAGGAACAAAAAATACAAATATAAAAATAATCATGAATAATACAAAATGCAGTATTTATTCAGTTCTTCTGTCAGATGAAAATTGAGGGCCGGTGGATAATCATGAATAATGCACATTGATAATAATATATATATAATAATATATTTTTTTCCGTCTTTATCTTCTACCTCATTCTGTGTACAGTACAGTAGTTCAATCAGAGAGTAGAGGTTTTGTGTACATCATGACTGGAGTTTAGATACTGTACACTTAACTGTACAAACAGTTCACAAACTTTACACGATACCCCCCCCCCTCACCCCCAGTCCATCCTTTTTTTCTGAAAAGACAAGAAAACAAAAAATTAGTGCAGTTATGTGCATACTGTATTATGGCATGGTGTGCTGTATAGTACTGTCAAACTAGTCTATACTGGAACTACTGTATACTGTAACTTCTGTTAAATACTTCGCAACAAGATGGCTGGTGCTGCTCTCTCTGGAAAGAAAAAAATTGAGCAGTTAGGTGCATATTATGGCATTGTGTACTGTATAGCTGCTCCATATTCTACAACAGTATGCAGTTAGTACTGTCAAACTAGTCTATACTGGAACTACTGTATACGGTGACTACTGTTAAATACTTTGTAACCAGGTGGCTGGTGCTGCTCTCTCAGGAAAAAAAAATCTGTGCCATACTTACCTGTATCATACTGTACTTACAATACTACAGTACAGTACTATACCATATTACCTTCCTGATGCTTGCCCATTACGCGCGATCACATTGGGCAACACAGTCGCAATATGGTCAATATATTTATTGCATCGTTCCACGGTGAGTACATCGTTCCAATAACTCAGTATGCCTTGTGCCAACTCATCCTTTTTGGAGGGTTTCACGACTTTTCGGATATGGTTCTTCAGCTGATGCCAGACCATTTCGATAGAATTGAAGTCTGGCGATCTGTCATTGGAGGGAGGGGGAAAAAAAGGACAATTAGCTAAAGAGATACAGTACAAAGTAAAAACAGTGGGAAAAAATGAGACACGGTTACCGCACTTACAACGCTGGCGTCTTCACCCAGTTGATACCGCGCTCAAGAATATGCGCTGTTGACGCGGTGTGCTTCGAATCGTTGTCCTGGTAGAAACGGCGACCATCCGGGAACTCACGTGTGATGTATTCCACAATCTCAGGCACAATTTTCTCTTGGAAGAAAGCTTTATTCATGATTCCTATAACAAGAAAAATGCTTAAAAACTGCACACTAGTACAGTACAGTGCATAAGGCAAAAGTGTGTGACATACATTTTACTGTACCTTCAAAGATGACGATGCATCCTGCTCCACGCCTAGAGATGGCACCCACACATGCATCTTCACTGGGTGTTTCGGACGCGGCTTCATAGATATGCAACCTTTTTTGTGGAATGCAAAGGTGGCAAATCTCTCCAGCGAAACAGTAGACCCGTCAGTGAAGATGCAATCCTGGAAAGTTTCTCCACCTTCGATCCATGCCTGGGCCTGGACCACTATCTTGATTTTGTTAACATCCCTTATCAAGGGGTACGCTTTGTAATGACAAGGAATAATTTTATAGGTACAGTACAGTTTCTTAAACAACACTTTTACCTCCTGTACTGTCCAGTACTAACCTCACACGTCCATATTTCCATCCAATTCTGCGTCTCATCTTCTTTATGCTGGTCTCGGATACAGTGAGATTGTGATTGTGCTGCAAAGTGTATTTGACCCTTAATGCACTCTTCTCAAAATTCTCTTCACTTATTTTGTCGACCAGAAGGGTTGTCTCCCTACATTGTACAGAAAAACAACAATCCGGTAAGTTACAGTGCAGTAGGCCACAAGTACAGCACATCATTTGCAGTAAAAATAGTATAAAATGAGATACATCTACACAATATATACAGTGGCGACACACTTTATTCTAACTCGGCTAGTACCGCGAATTTGGGTATACTCCGGTGTATTGAGGTTTGTGATCGTTTTCTGCCGGAGTGTATAGCGTTATTTTCCCAGCAGGGATTGAAGCATTTTATTCCGGTTGGCTTCAATACTGCAATGCCGTGTAAAAACACATGGGGGCGCTTGCGAGCTGTTCTCTTTGAAGCCGTCCCCTATAATGAATTCTAATGCAGTATATATACTGTATATATATATATATATATACTGTATAACAACAGCCCCTATAACCCCTAACATACAGTACTGTACACATACAGTACTGTATATGCACATAAATGATACTATGGGCCGGCGGGGGCGAGATGTGTTTGCAGCAGAGAGAGATCCTCTGCTCTCTCTCTGCGCAAACATCGGCACATTAAAATTTATTTTCAATACATTTTTATTTATAGTGTAGATGTGCTGGGGGTCTCGGGAGCTGAACCGCACTGGTTTCAGGTCGGGGGACCCCCTGCTCTCCGAGATACAGCCCCCTTTATGAGGTGCCGGTATCCCTCTGCATTTAAAGGTCCCGATCACGTGATCGCGGCCTGTTAAACCAAGCAGAGGGATACCAGCACCCCCAAAAGGGGCCTGTAACTCGGGGAGTAGGGGGTCCCCGGACCTGAAACCAAAACGTTTCTGCTCCGGAGACCCTCTGCACATGTACAGTATGAATAAAACACATATATAAATAAACACTCATTCTTTACCTTAGCGGCTATGCGCTATGGTAAAGAAGCAGCATTTCTGTATTTTTAATAATATTGTACAGTGAGCAGGGGGTTCCCTGAGCCAGAAATCTAAACTCAGGGGGCCCCCTGCTCCTGCACAATATTATTAAAAATACAGAAATGCTGCTTCATTACCATAGCGTATATCCGCTTAGGCAATGAAGGGGTTAACCCACCGTGCCCGCTTTATTGTGGGTAGCGGGGGTGGGTGAAGGGGGTATTTGGCCCTTGGTGTGAGTTTAGGACTTGCGGGGGGGTTGCGGGTGCACTTAACCCCTTCACGACCGTAACAGTTAATACCGCTACGGTCATGAAGGGGTTAACCACTCCCGCGACCCCCCCCGCAAGCCCAAAACAACCACCATTGGGGATAATACCCCCTTCACCCAACCCCACTACCCACAATAAAAAATAATCACACACAGCATCCCCGCAATACATAAATAAATAAATAAATAAATACATTTGAAACACATTTTTATTCCTAGTGTAGATGTGCAGGGGGTCTCGGGAGCTGAACCGCGTTGGTTTCAGGACCGGGGACCCCCTGCCCCCCGAGATACAGACCCCTTTATGAGGTGCCGGTATCCCGCTGCGTTAAAGGCCCCGATCACGTGACTGCGGCCTGTTAAACCAAGCAGAGGGATACCGGCACCCCCAAAAGGGGCCTGTATCTCGGGGAGCAGGGGGTCCCCGGACCTGAAACCAAAACGTTTCTGCTCCGGAGACCCTCTGCACATGTACAGTATGAATAAAACACATATATAAATAAACACTCGTTCTTTACCTTAGCGGCTATGCGCTATGGTAAAGAAGCAGCATTTCTGTATTTTTAATAATATTATACAGTGAGCAGGGTGTTCCCTGAGCCAGAAATCTAAACTCAGGGGGCCCCCTGCTCCTGCACAATATTATTAAAAGTACGGAAATGCTGCTTCATTACCATAGCGTATAGCCTCTAAGGTAATGAAGGGGTTAAGGCATAATAAACAATTAATACATTCAATACATATTTTTAATGTCTGTGTTAAACCTCCCTGCCTTCACTGTAATCTATGTAAAACCACCTCCCCCTATTCTCTCTTTTAAACTTCCCTGCAATCTATGTAAAACCCCTCCCCTATTCTCTCTTTTAAACCTCCCTGCCTTCTCTCTAATCTATGTAAAACCCCCTCCCCCTATCCCCCTATTGTGTGCGTTAAGCTTCCCTGCAATCTATGTAAAAAAACCTCCCCCTATTGTGTGTGTGTTAAATCTCCATGGCCTGTGTTTCTGAGTGCAGTGTACTGTATGTAAATGTGGGGAGGGGGATCCCGTGTAAATAACCACAACCACCCCCACTACCCACAATAAAAAAAAATCACACACAGCATCCCCGCAATACATAAATAAATCTAAATAAATCTAATTAAATAAATACAAATAAATACATTTGAAATACATTTTTATTCCTAGTGTAGATGTGCAGGGGGTCTCGGGAGCTGAACCACGTTGGTTTCAGATCGGGGGACCCCCTGCTCCCCGAGATACAGACCCCTTTATGAGGTGCCGGTATCCCTCTGCGTTTAAGCCCCCATCACGTGACCGCGGCCTGTTAAACCAAGCAGAGGGATACCGGCACCCCCAAAAGGGGCCTGTATCTCGGGGGGCAGGTGGTCCCCCGAACTGAAACCAATGCGGTTCTGCTCCGGAGACCCTCTGCACATCTACACTGTGAATAAAACACACACATCATTAAAGAATCAATCTTTACCTTAGCGGCTATGTGCTATGGTAAAGAAGCAGCATTTCTGTATTTTTAATAATATTGTACAGTGAGCAGGGGGTTCCCTGAGCCAGAAATTAATACTCAGGGGACCCCCTGCTCCTGCACAATATTAAGTACAGAAATGCTGCTTCATTACCATAGCGTATAGCCGCTAAGGTAATGAAGGGGTTAAGGCATGATAACCAATAAATACATTCAATACACTACCCACTACCCATGGCAACCTCCGCTGCTGCTGCTGTAAAACAGAGAAAAAAATTAACACTTTCAAAGTAATGTCCCCTAACCCCTTAATCACCATAGCGGTTATTAACCGCTACAGTCATGAAGGGGTTAACCCACCCTCACCCACCACTCGGGACACCTACATACCCTCCCACCCCGTGAGGCCTAACCACCCTCAACCCTCACCCACTAACTAACCACATGGGAGGCCTACCCACATACCGTTGGGGAACACCCCCCACCCCCAGTCCCCGCAATAAAAACAATACACAGCCCCACAATAAACATCATTATATTTATTAAATACATTACCCACCCCCTGTGCCCCCCCCCATAAATACAAGATTTATCCTTTTACATACAGGGTTCATAACGCAGCCCCACGCTAGTCCCCGGTGGGCTGGCGGGGCACCTGGACAGACCTACAGTTTACCAGCAGCCTTTTTTACACAGGTTCTGGAGGCCTGCTGGTGGATCCCGCCAGCACCATGGCCCCCAGGTGGTCTCCTTGGGTCACCGTGGGCCACAGTTGGGTCCCCACGGTAGGCCCGCGGATGTCTGGGAGCCCCGGGTCAAACCCACAGGTGTCTGCAGGGCCTCGGGTGGTTCCCTCGGGGGTCTGGGGAACTCACGGGTGCTCACTACGGGTCTGCGGTGCCCCCACAGAAGTGGGACCACACATCATCCCCGCACCTATGGGTCGGAGGTGCCCCCACAGAAGTGGGACCACACATCGTCATGCCCGCAGACTACGGGTCGGAGGTGCCCCCACAGAAGTTGGACCACACATCATCATGCCCGCATGTGTCACCCGTGGAACCACCAGCCTGCTACCCTTTAGGATACCCGAGGATTCCCCGCGGGTGGTCTCCAGAGGTCCCACGCAAAACCACGGAAGTAACCCTGAATGTAAAAAAAATAAACCTGGCCTATACATTCAATACATACACCCTCCCCCCCAACACCTACAGTACAATAATGTGCAAAATAACTATTATCCAGATATGGATAATAGATTATTTGCCCATTATTAAAAACATTAACTAGCATATTCAAATAAATAAAGTACTACTGACCTCATCAATACGAAGTGTCCGTCGCCAGCGCCTTCCTTCTCTTGCCCACACAATACATAGCCAATACCAAGCCAATACATTGCAAGTACATTCAGATATCAATTAACCCCTTAAACACCTTATCGGATAATAACCGCAAAGGTAATTAAGGGGTTAAGCCACATTGGCCCGATACCCACCCTTCACCCATGAATTTGTACTGTGGCTTCATCATGCAACTATATATACTGTATATACTGTATATATATACAGAGAGACAGAGAGAAAGAGAGAGAGAGAGAGATATACAGTATATATATATATACACACGTTATATACACACCCATGATAAACCAATATACAGTACAAATAAATGTAGAAGGGTTATCAAAACCATACTGTCCTACAACCAAACACTTCTCCATACATACACACTAAATTAAAATCAATTTCCTTTAATATTCATAACTGATCTCTCAATCTAAATCATCACTAAACCTCTGAAAAGCCATTTAAACAACTTACATTCCAATATAAATGATGCCTAAATATCTATGCACCATATACATTCTGCAAATTAATCAACCAAGTAAACAAAAATCAATTAGCAATCATTATTTACATCCCTAAACAATTCACACTACATCCCGAACAATGAAACCATTAACAAATTCACGCCTAGAGCAGAACAATTAAGCCTTTGAAAAAATATAAGTACCGACAAAAATACAACCTTTACAACCAAGCCTATCCCTGACCTTCCTCAAACACACAATACAATACCAAGGAATACATCTATCTAATTTTAAAATACTTTAAACTCACAATAAAGCATAGCAGCATACACAAAATAATTTAAAACACATCTAATCCAGCTTTTAAAACATCATCATTTCATACCCTGAATGTATACTGTATATCTCTCTAGACATATATACATACATACATACATACAGTGGCAAGAAATGATATACCACAAAAAAAAAAAACACATGTTAAAAAACCTTTTGAAAAAATTAACAAGTTAAATAAAATACATTTCTTTAGTTAATTTACCATTACTTGCCCCCACCGATTCCCGTTGCGCAGCTTACTCACGAACCAATCCACGAACAGGAACCCATAAAATAATAAACCAGAAAAAAAATAAACTTTAAACTAAAAATCCAAAACAATCCACGGGTCTTCTATTTGTAGTCCATCTTCATCTGTATTCTTCTATCTTCTATCTCCTTCCAGCGGGGCGGGGCGGGGTCTTCTCCCCGTCTGCGGCCACGCCCTGCTCTTCTTTCTTCCCCGGAGGTCCTTCCTCCGCGGCGTCTGGCTTCAAAATGAGACGACATAGGCTTTTAAAGGCCTATGACGTCACATTTTGCGTCATGGTTCCCACGGTCCTGATTGGGCCGTGAAAACCATGTGTTTTGGCCGACAAAAATTAAAATGATGACGTCATCTTAAAGGCAATGAAAGCACAGCCAATCAGAATGGCTTTGCTTCAAATGCCTTTAAGGTGACGTCATTAAAAGACACATGGCCGTGCACACATGGTACTAGAGCCAATCAGAGCGTGGGAACTTTATCCCTACTCTGATTGGCTCTGGTATACCATGTGTCAGGGGCTTGGGGGAGAAAGGATGTGACGTCAATGAAAACCTGTCACGTGGTACGGTAGCCAATCAGAGCGTGGGAACTTCTTACCAGGTGTTTAAGGGGTTAATTGATATCTGAATGTGCTTGCAATGTATTGGCTTGGTATTGGCTATGTTTTGTGTGGGCAAGAGAAGGAAGGCGCTGGCGACGGACACTTCGTATTGATGAGGTCAGTAGTACTTTATTTATTTGAATATGCTAGTTAATGTTTTTAATAATGGGCAAATAATCTATTATCCATATCTGGATAATAGTTATTTTGCACATTATTGTACTGTAGGTGTTGGGGGGGAGGGTGTATGTATTGAATGTATAGGCCAGGTTTATTTTGGTTTATTTTTTTTACATTCAGGGTTGGTTCCGTGGTTCTGCGTGGGACCTCTGGAGACCACCTGCGGGAATCCTCGGGTATCCCAAGGGTAGCAGGCTGGTGGTTCCACGGGTGACCCCAATGGTATGTGGGTAGGCCTCCCTTGTGGGAAGTTAGTGGGTGAGGGTTGAGGGTGGTTAGGCCTCACGGGGTGGGGGGTTAGAGTGGGAGGGTATGTAGGCGTCCCGAGTGGTGGGTGAGGGTGGGTTAACCCCTTCATGACTGTAGCGGTTAATAACCGCTATGGTGATTAAGGGGTTAGGGGACATTATTTTGAAAGTGTTAATTTTTTTCTCTGTTTTACAGCAGCAGCAGCGGAGGTTGCCATGGGTAGTGGGTAGTGTATTGAATGTATTTATTGGTTATCATGCCTTAACCCCTTCATTACCTTAGCGGCTATACGTTATGGTAATGTAGCAGCATTTCTGTACTTAATATTGTGCAGGAGCAGGGGGTCCCCTGAGTATTAATTTCTGGCTCAGGGAACCCCCTGCTCACTGTACAATATTATTAAAAATACAGAAATGCTGCTTCTTTACCATAGCACATAGCCACTAAGGTAAAGAATGATTCTTTAATGATGTGTGTGTTTTATTCACAGTGTAGATGTGCAGAGGGTCTCCGGAGCAGAACCGCGTTGGTTTCAGGTCGGGGGACCCCCTGCCCCCGAGATACAGGCCCCTTTTGGGGGTGCCGGTATCCCTCTGCTTGGTTTAACAGGCCGCGGTCACGTGAGCGGGGTCTTTAACGCAGAGGGATACCGGCACCTCATAAAGGGGTCTGTATCTCGGGGAGCAGGGGGTCCCCCGACCTGAAACCAATGCGGTTCAGCTCCCGAGACCCCCTGCACATCTACATTAGGAATAAAAATGTATTTCAAATGTATTTATTTGTATTTATTTATTTATTTATTTAGATTTACTTAGATTTATTTATGTATTGCGGGGATGCTGTGTGTGATTTTTTTTTATTGTGGGTAGCGGGGGTGGGTGTGGTTATTTACACAGGATCCCCCTCCCCACAGTTACATACAGTACACTGCACTCAGAAACACAGGCCAGGGAGATTTAACACACACACAATAGGGGAAGGTTTTTTTTACATAGATTGCAGGGAAGCTTAACGCACACAATAGGGGATAGGGGGAGGGGTTTTTACATAGATTAGAGAGAAGGCAGGGAGGTTTAAAAGAGAGAATAGGGGGAGGGGTTTTACATAGAGTACATTGAAGTCAGGGAAGTTTAAAAGAGAGAATAGGGGAGGGGGTTTTACATAGATTACATTGAAGGCAGGGAAGTTTAAAAGAGAGAATAGGGGAGGGGGTTTTACATAGATTGCAGGGAAGTTTAAAAGAGAGAATAGGGGGAGGGGGTTTGACATAGATTACAGTGGAGGCAGGGAGGTTTAACACAGACATTAAGAATATGTATTGAATGTATTAATTGTTTATTATGCCTTAACCCCTTCATTACTTTAGCGGCTATACGCTATGGTAATGAAGCAGCATTTCTGTACTTTTAATAATATTGTGCCGGAGCAGGGGGCCCCCTGAGTTTAGATTTCTGGCTTAGGGAACCCCCTGCTCACTGTACAATATTATTAAAAATACAGAAATGCTGCTTCTTTACCATAGCACATAGCCGCTAAGGTAAAGAATGAGTGTTTATTTATATATGTGTTTTATTCATACTGTACATGTGCAGAGGGTCTCCGGAGCAGAAACGTTTTGGTTTCAGGTCCGGGGACCCCCTGCTCCCCGAGATACAGGCCCCTTTTGGGGGTGCCGGTATCTCTCTGCTTGGTTTAACAGGCCGCGTTCATGTGATCGGGGCCCTTAACGCAAAGGGATACCGGCACCTCATAAAGGGGTCTGTATCTCGGGGCACAGGGGTCACCGGTCCTGAAACCAATGCGGTTCAGCTCCCGAGACCCCCTGCACATCTACACTAGGAATAAAAATGTATTTCAAATGTATTTATTTGTATTTATTTATTTATTTATGTATTGCAGGGATGCTGTGTGTGATTATTTTTTATTGTGGGTTGTGGGGGTGGGTGAAGGGGGTATTATCCCCAACGGTGGTTGTTTTGGGCTTGCAGGGGGGGGTCGCGGGAGTGGTTAACCCCTTCATGACTGTAGCGGTATTAACTGCTACGGTCGTGAAGGGGTTAAGTGCACCCGCAACCCCCAAGCAAGTCCTAAACTCACACCAAGGGCCAAATACCCCCTTCACCCACCCCCGCTACCCACAATAAAGCGGGCACAGTGGGTTAACCCCTTCATTGCCTTAGCGGCTATACGCTATGGTAATGAAGCAGCATTTCTGTATTTTTAATAATATTGAGCTGGAGCAGGGGGCCCCCTGAGTTTAGATTTCTGGCTCAGGGAAAACCCTGCTCACTGTACAATATTATTAAAAATACAGAAATGCTGCTTCATTACCATAGCGCATAGCCGCTAAGGTAAAGAATGAGTGTTTATTTATATATGTGTTTTATTTATACTGTACATGTGCAGAGGGTCTCCGGAGCAGAAAAAATTTGGTTTCAGGTCCGGGGACCCCCTGCTCCCCGAGTTACAGGCCCCTTTTGGGGGTGCTGGTATCCCTCTGCTTGGTTTAACAGGCCGCGATCACGTGATCGGGACCTTTAAACGCAGAGGGATACCAGCACCTCATAAAGGGGGCTGTATCTCGGGAAGCAAGGGGGACCCCCGACCTGAAACCAGTGCGGTTCAGCTCCCGAGACCCCCTGCACATCTACACTATGAATAAAAATGTATTTAAAATAATTTTTAATGTGCCGATGTTTGCGCAGAGAGACCAGCGGAACTCTCTCTGCTGCAAACACATCTCGCCCCCGCCGGCCCATAGTATCATTTATGTATGTGCATATACAGTACTGTATGTGTACAGTACTGTATGTTAAGGGTTATAGGGGCTGTTGTTATACAGTATATATATATATATATATATATATATATATATATATATATATATATATACTGTGTATATACAGTACTGTATATATATACTGCATTACAATTCATGAATTTATGCCATCTGGTGGACACGCGAAGCATTGCAGCCTATTAAATCCTGATCATTATCATTTAACAGATCAGCCGCCCGTCAGCCAGGCATGTACCGTGGCTGGGAAGGCAAACGCAACGCGGCTTGTCAGAGGTGAGGAGCGGCGCATTCCAGGTATCTGCCAGGTACAAACTGGTTATTTGCTCGAATAAAGTGTGTCGCAGCAGTAGTTCTATTAATATGCAGCAATATAAACAATAGATATACTGTAGTTATATAAATATACCGAGATAACTATAAAATTAGATAGGTCTACACAATATATAGTTCTATTAATATGCAGCAACATAAACAATAGATATACTGTAGTTATATAAATATACCGAAATAACTATAAAATTAGATAGGTCTACACAATATATAGTTCTATTAATAAGCAGCAATATAAACAATAGATATACTGTAGTTATATAAATATACCGAAATAACTATAAAATTAGATAGATCTACACAAAATATAGTTCTATTAATATGCAACAATATAAACAATAGATATACTGTAGTTATATAAATATACTGAAATAACTATAAAATTAGATAGGTCTACACAATATATAGTTCTATTAATATGCAACAATATAAACAATAATAGATATACTGTATTATATAGTTATATAAATATACTTACACGTTAGTTACCGTTGGTGTCGTCGTGCGTTGTTTGGTTTTTCCGTGTGCATGATAGCACAGGTGGTTGATGGCACAACGAGGCCAGAAGCAGCTAACCAGCGTTGGATATCTGCAATTCGGTGTCCGCTCGTGTACATCTCCTTAATTCTCATGCTGAGATCCTTTGAAAACTTTTTAACAGGCATTGCTGCGAGTAGAAAGAAATACAAACACAAGAATGTATATTCGATGTTTAGTCGATGTGTATTCAATGTGCAGTGAATCCACAAAATGGATGGTGTATTTATACGTTAATGACTCACATTAGAGTATGCCCACTTTCAACACCTGTAACTCGTCGCCATGCATAAAAGGTTACACACTTTGCATAGCCCACCACTCGATGATCTGTATCTGAACTTGCCCTTGTCCAGATACTGCATTTTGCCATCTGCTTCCATGGATCAACCCCGATTCTACGGACGCAAGAAGCAACTCGCCTCTGCCGTGCCTGTCACTCAGAAAAAGCGAAAGGCGGCAGCCGATTCCAAGCCAAGGCCAAAGCGACAGGCTAAGGCCAATAAAGAAAACCTTCTGCTGACCCCAAAGGCTAAGGGTTTTAATACACGTAAGCCTTATTATGTCAAGAAGAAATTCAGTGATGAACACTCAACGCAAAACAAATGGCAGCCAACCCATCGAACCCGCAGACCACTTCCTCCAATACGCTTCGACGACTCTGCTGCCGCTCTCCTTGAAATCTACAACCCATCTTCTCCACTACTCGTCCACGACGCTGCCGCCGCACTCCTGGAAACCCACAGCACATCTTCGCCACTGCTCTTTGACGACGCTGCCGCTGGTGCCCCTGAAATCCACGGGTCACTTTCCCATTACGCTTAGAAGACTCTGCCGCTTCTCGCCCGGATATCCACAGGTCGCATTCTACATCCCTCTTCGACGATGCTGCTGCTTCTCTCCCCGGAAATTCATAGCTCACCTCCTCCATCCTTCCTCGACGACGCTGCCGCTTCTCTCCATGGAACCCCCATCTCATCCTCCGTAGCACCCATCCACCCAGATGTCAACAGCACGCCATGCACAGAAACCAGCTCGTTAGACCGCATGCTGAATCGGTTAAGTGTGGATATCCCCGGGAACTCTACTGTGCTGGTAAAGATAGATCTTCTTTTAGAGACCATGTTAAATATGGATCAATGGATGCAGAAGATGGATCACCTGATGGAGAAGACGGATCGACGGATGGAGAAGATAGAGACTGACATAGCGGGGATACATAATTTGCTCGGTGTTCATGCCCCTGTATCCCTGATACCGAAGCAGGAGGGTGGCATGGATGTGATGAATTGATCTTCAACCGCCTTCCAACACCAAGCACACCCCCTCCACCAGAAGAATTTGTGGACATGTATGCCGTTGAGGAGGAGGATAACATGACAACCCCATCATGATTACGCCAGGAGACAACATGGCGACCAAGACAGGAGAAAAGCTTCCTCCCAGACAACCTACCCTTGCCCGCTGCCACAAGCACACCCGCTCACAGAAGAACACCTGCTTCCAGAACCCAACCTACATACGCTTGCATCGATACGGTGCCCGACATCATCCTGCGTTAGCTTCCACCAGCACTCAGGGAGAAGTATAAGGTGATGAGTGCTGGTTTACCCCAGATGTATGCCATGTTAATTTTTAAGCACCACGTGTCCTACTTGGTGTACTGCGGGTGGGTCTACAATGTGAACTACGAAGGAAATCGCGAAAAAAGGGCGCTTCCTGAAAATTTAAGAAGGACTATTGTGGAGGAATTGCGGAGCTATTTTTCAATTACAGATCCTTTAATGAAAATCGTTCGAGACTCCATTAATGGCATTTTGCGCCATACAAGGCATCGGCCCTGGAAGGACAATCTGGTGGGGATCGCATTTGCGTGACTGTTCAACTGTTGTTTATTTTTTGTAAATGTTTTTATAAATGTTTTGACTTTCTGTACTTTAATAAAGGAGATGTTGCGTGTTTTAACTTGTATTAATAAAGAAATGTTTTTACTTACTGTACACAAGACCTGCACAATTACAGTCCCCAAGGGCCACAAACAGGCCCGGTTTTCAAGGTTATCCTTAAAACCGGGGCTGTTTGCGGCCCTCGAGGACTGGAGTTGTACAGGCCTGACTGATTGTAAATGTTTTGACTTTCTGTACATAAATGTTTTCACTAGCAGTAAACCATACACCTGTTGATGTTTTGAATTGCTGTACACTTAAAATGTTTTTACATTGTATTTGTAAATAAATGTTTTTGTACTTACTCCACCAATAAAAGTAAATGTTGAATTGTTTTAAATTGTTCCATTGTCTCCTTTAATACTGTAACAAAATACAGTGTTTCTAGAATGTAAAGTACTGTCCAGGCATTCTGTACTGTATAATGTAGGCATGCTCAGTACTGTACATCACAAGAGTATGCTGTACGGGTAAAGAATACACATATGTACTGGAATACACGTAGAATAAATGCATCCTTTTTTTTTCGGGTTTATTATACAGTATATATAAAAAAGTATTGTATACGGTCTGAAAACATCAGCATACTGTTTCAGGTATTCTATCCTACTCAATAACAACGGCCACTAAACTGTAGACCCCGGTAATTGTTTTTTTTAATGAGATTCAGCAATGTGCAGGCATTGTAACACAAAGCGATATTATCCATTGAAATCCCTCCATTTGCCGTTTTCCGCATGAGATGACAAAGTTTTCTTTTCTGAGGAACAAAAAAAAGTAAAAGTTTTACTGTAATGGTCAGTCAGTCCTCTAAAGAAGTTCCCACAGTCAGTCCCACCAATAATTTTCTCAGGGGGCGTCTCCTGTTCACATGCGCATGCGCCTACCGTCGATGTGATGACACGCATATGCGTTTCAAGAAGGTTCCAATGCGCATACGCCTAGCTTTTCACCAATTGTGCAGTATCTACTGTAGAAGCTGCTCAGCCAATTATATTGCTTACAGGAGAATCGCTTGACTTTTAAATCGCATTGATATTGATATTTTCAAAATAAAAAAAAACAGAATAAAATACGGCAACATTACTCACTATAGATTTTCCCAATCAGCTGGCGCCGAGCCACTGCCAGTCCCGTATTCTTGATCATACACGTCGTTGACAGGTGAGCGACTGACGTTTCTTAGTTGGTTTTAACACGACCTTTCGCCTTTTGCCGTCTCCATGATCATAGATACGGGAAAAACCCGGTGATACACACCTATACCCTCCAATAACATCGGGATCAATATGAAAAAAACATGGATCACTACATAACTTTTTCCTTATTGCACGCTTCCACACATGAGCATCTGGTGAAATTTTTTAAAAGTCATAGTTTTCGATAAAATACTGATAAATTTGAACAACTATTGCCATCTTTATCATCTTTTGCATTAATCGCGGCCCATATTAAATAAGCGTACGTTCTGTCAGTTTTTTGGAACACGGACTGCAGTTGTGCACTCATGGCGGGGCTCTCAGGACAATAACCAGACCAGAAACTGTGCTTGTCTTTTTTTAATATGAAAAGCCTAAATTTATACATTATTGTAACTTCTTCCTTCAGTCCCAAGGCCAATTTACAATGGACCACTGTGGTATTTTTTTAAACACCTGCAAGTCGACACATTACTGAAGCGCATGCGCATTACAATTCATGAATATCTGCCATCTGGCGGATACGCGAAGAATTTCAACCAATTAAATCCGAACCATTATCAATAAACACATCAACCGCGCATCAACCGCAGGTGTGAATGCAACATGAATGTGGAATAAATGCGGTCAGAATGCGGCATGAACGAGGTGAAGTGCAGTGAAGTGAGTGGCATGCGGAAAAAAATCCCAAAAAAAATTGGAGATGTTGGAGAATAAAAGGGTCCGCGGCTGTAATACGGCACCCGCTATCTAGTGCTCCATGGAACTGTAAGGTGGGTGGACCTCCTTATTGCGTTAAGTCATACCTGCCAGTAATTAATATATGGAAAATAGCTGAAGCGCTCAAATGCAGGTATATCTCAAAATAATAATAAGCCAGACCACTGTACCAGGGTACTAACAATTGATATAGTACCTATTGTGTCATATAATGGGTACTATCCTCCTGAAGACAGGTGGTGTGTGGTGCAACCCACTCACCATATGTCTCATTGGCAGGTTCCCCTGAAAAATATGCAAATACTCACATCCTGGTAGGGCAGGCAGGCAGGCTGTGCAGCTACTCAATGCAATACAGGGAAAAGGGAGACCAAAAAGCGCACCAGCACAAACGGAGCAGGAAGAAACCAGAACAAAAAAATGATTAAAAGGGCACTTTAATGTGGCAAAAGACCCATCCAATGCATTTCGAACGTCGCAGCGTTCTTTTTCCTTGAAAAAGAACGCTGCGACGTTCGAAATGCATTGGATGGGTCTTTTGCCACATTAAAGTGCCCTTTTAATCATTTTTTTGTTCTGGTTTCTTCCTGCTCCGTTTGTGCTGGTGCGCTTTTTGGTCTCCCTTTTCCCTGCCAGTAATTAACACTGCGCACCATACCTTTTCTTGGTCTGTTCAGCGGGCTAGGACATTTGCATGCTGTAGGCCCGGGTACTGCCCTAGTACTAAACAGATGTTATAAGAGGAGGTTTCAGTGGGGACTTGCCTAATAGCGAGCACCTGTTGTGGTGGTACGTAGCTTCTCAACGCCCATTCACAGACCTCCTGCCGGGACAGTAATGATATAATCAGAGATATCATTTGGTTCCACTAATTTTGGGAACCCGAGGTCTGAATCTCAGACGCGCCTCCAAATGTAGCCCCTTTTCCCTATGACTTAGAGAGCTATGCATGCTGATTACCTGTTTGGCTCACAGGAATCCTAACCCTCCACCACTGGGAGCCTGGGGGTCAGCTCTCGCAATTCTCTGTACAGTGCCTCCACCTGATGAGGGATCCCAATTACAGTAGGAAATAATACACACACACAGGTATATAACAATTGGTTTACTAACACGCGCACATATAATGATAACAATGCCCCAATGCAATACCCACACAATACCCAACACCAAGAGTGAGTCCCCAAAAGAACTGGACGTGCCCTGGGCACCTGTAACCTGATGTCTGCAGATCATAAACACCCAAATGTGATGTAGCACTACCCCCTCTGTTGCTGTGATGGCTGCAACCAGGGTATGATGTGGATCCGGGATTAGCAGGGTCGCAACGTGATCCCACAACGTGGGGTCTGCAAAATCCCCTCTCGCCTTACGGTGGGGATCTGACTCATGGGGGATCTCCAGCTGGAGTGTCTCCCATAAAGTCTATGGGGTGGCCTGTGTCTGGTCCCAGGCCGCAGGTCACCATGTGGCGTCCGTCCGGTTACCTGCTGCAATACTACTGTTGTGGGATAAGGGGAAGCATCCCTGTATGGGGCCTTCCTTAATGCACCCACAATCTGGAATGGGCTCAGGGGCCTACCTGGGGCCTGCAGGGGAGATCTGGCCTAGTCCAGGAGCCACTGGCACCCGCACACTACCTTGCTCCTTGCCGTTCTTCTACTGACTGGTGCTCTGCTCTCTTCATGTCAAATTATCTATCTTTCCTGCTCTCCTCCTCTCCTGGGGGATTCTGGGACATGTAGTCCCATGCGGAGCCACCTGAGATGGCTGCCGCAACTCTGCCCCTACTGTGCATGCTCACCTCTTCGATCGCGTATGCATGATCACCAAGATGGCGGCCCCCGCAAACCGGGACCACCGTGGAGCTCCAGCATCTCCCTAGGACCTGGCTGCTCTCCCTCACCCATCATGGAGGTAAGGGGGCTCAGCTACATCTATACTGTATATATGGCAAAACAAGAAAAAGAAACCCAAATAGTAGCACTCAGGTATACCATATAGCAGTATCAAAATGTATTAATTGAATGTCACAAAAAAGAATAAAGATAGTACAGAAATGCTAAAAACAAGGCATAGATCCCCTGTACGTAAGCCTAGGACAATATGCTAGTTATGGTGCCAAACAAAACAGATGAAAACACTAAATGGAGCCAGGGATAGGATAACAAATGTCCCTGGATATGAGTAGATGTCCTAAAGGTACTGGTCATGAGTATATATTAACACAGTATCCCTAACAGAAAAAACAACCAGTGGTGTTGCTAGTGGAAAAGCTGACAGGCATTAAGCAATTCCATGCACAAGTGATAGATCAAAGGAGGGCTGGAACCAGACTAAAATCCTAACGTAGATATGGATCTCCAATACACTGTTAGACTGACAATAGATGATTAAAATCAGACCAAGGAAAAAACCTCAATAACAATATAAGCAAATCACAGTCAAGTGTAGATGGTGAACAGAGTATGAACTGAGTCCAGATCCTAGTATACACAGTGCAGGGTGTGTAAGAAACACAATAAGCAACCCTGTAAGCAATCCTGTAAGCAATCCTGTAAGCATAGAATCAGCATACACATAAAGTAATAGTGTCAGCAGGCATAATTACGTGTCCTAGAGGGGGGAAAGACCAGGGGATCCTGCCCAACTCTCCCACTCCTACGCGTTTCGGCACTGAGCCTTCAACAGGGAGTGGTGGGGTAGGCAGAGTGATATGCACTATTTAAAAGGGGGGATTTTTGCGCCAAACATACAGAATACAGCTGTTAATTAGACCTAATACATACCTCCTGATTAGTAGCTGGGGATGCGCGGCCATTATTGCCAATGCGCATGTGCTGGATGACGTCACCGACACTGTGCGCTCCAGCTTGGAACGCACGGCCATTATACCCCGTGTATGTGTGTAGTAGCTCAGGATGCGTGGCCATTATTGCCAATGCGCATGTGCCGGGTGATGTCACCGGCATCGTGTGCTCCAGCTTGGAACGCACGGCCATGATACCCCATGCGCATGTGCACAGCGCAAGCAGGGAATCCCGATTTAAATAGGTGCCGGCTTCTTACTTAAAAGTATGAGTGAAGCATAAAGAAGGCATTGGGTGTAATTATCCATTGATGATACTGTACATATAATAACAACAATTGTTACATTAAAAAATAACTACAATTATAAAAAGATAAAGGAAAAAACTGGATTAACTATTAAATAACAACTACTTTAAGGAAATATCATATAATATAGAGGAATCCCCTCCAAAAACACAGAACCCCATGCTAGTGATAGGGGGAGAGGAAAAGAAGTAGTAACCAGAGCAGAAAGGCAGAGAACAGCAAGGCAGGAAACTAAACCAGTGTGCTAGTATCCAAGCACTCATTAAGACCCCTGGGAATATATATATATCCCTATAGGGAACCATGTTTTTGAAGCAAAAAGTAGCACTGTGTGCTCATTTGCATGTCATTTCCCAGAATCCCTTGCTGCAGTGGAAGTGCTGTGTGCTGGGTGATAATGGGGAAAGGCGGGGTTGCAGACCTGCCTAAGACATGCAGATGAGCATACAGTTGTATTTACATTTGCATATTTGCTTTGCTGTGGAGGGTTTTTGTCACTTTTTTACTCACCATAACTTAACTCAGTATTATGGTTGGCCCATCCTTTAGCTTCTTTGCATACCCAGTTAATCAAACCCACACTGATGAGACCCATTAAGGTCGAAACAGCTGTCTGTGGGTGGTTTTCTGGGTATGCACCTTAACCCTGGCTGTGCTCAAAGCTGTGACCATGCAGCAAGCTTAAGCCTGTAGGGAACCATGTTAAAAATGGTTTTTGAAGCAAAAAGTGGCACTGTGTGCTAATTTGCATGTCATTTCCCAGAATCCCTTGCTGCAGTGGAAGTGCTGTGTGCTGGGTGATAATGGGGAAAGGCAGGGTTGCAGACCTGCCTAAGACATGCAAATGAGCATACAGTTGTATTTACATTTGCATATTTGCTTTGCTGTGGAGGGTTTTTGTCACTTTTTTTACTCACCATAACTTAACTATATATATATATATACATTAAACACACTAATAATCACCTGTATAGTTATATTTTACTTCATACTTTCTGTATATAGTTGCCACAGATTAATTGACCTCCTGTAAGTACTCACATGTTAGTTGTGCATGCCTTCGCTGCACAACTATTGATGCAGCGGCCGCTATTCGAATGATTAACGCGGTATGTAGATCGGAATACCCATTCGATGGCGCGCAATTTTATTTAATCGTGCCGACTTAACCACGCGGTTTGGTTATCGTTTTGTCCGGATTAGAAAATGGCATTTTAGCGTGTTCTGCAATACCGTGGAGAAACTCAAGTGGGCAATCGCGAGTTGTTGTCATCAAAATTCAATAGCAATTCAATGTCACGATTACCATGTTGGCTAAAATCGGCTGTGATGCCTGCCACGCATGCGCGCCATAAGCCCTTCAAAGCTCCTTCTATTGTGCTGTGCCAAGTCAATTTGGAGTTCACCGCTTATCAACAACACAACAACCCTCCCCCCCCTACAGAGCTGTTAATAAGATTACCACACATCCTTCAAAGATGGCCCCCCACACACACACTTTAGTAGTTGAATCAAATCATTAATAATTATTCTTTAGAATTTTATTGGGTAATGAATCATACAAAAATGCAAAAATACAAAAATACAATAATTCATGTACAGGCTTGTCTTTTCCTTCGTTATGGTTGCATTTGATTTTGTATTGCTGTACTGTACAGTACAGTACTGAAAATAAAAACCAGAAATAATTGATTAAACAAAAAATAAAAAATATATTTTTTTGGGGGGGTCTGATGATTTTAACCCCCCCACACACACACACACGTTCAGTGTGCGATATTCATGTCTGCAATACTGTAGTATAATCAAATAATGAAGACACTCCCCCCGTGGGAGGCAGGAACGGCGCACAACCCAAAATGAAACCGCAGCAGGCAATGGTGATGAAGCACACGATTTATTCAAACATCAGGGTAAAAGAGTCTGGCGGATCCTCTTACACGTTTCAGCCCGTGGGGCCTTTTTCAAAGAGTGATCCACCAGTGCACAAGCTGCCCTAATATGAGATGTCTGATCTAAAACACCTGCGACCAAACAATGATCAGCAGGTGCCTCAACAAACACGTCACACAGGGAATACAATAACAAGACATAAAAGGGTTAAAAAAACACACACAAATTGCAGAAATATGGCATAGGTTAAATGAGTACAAATAGAAATATGCACACTAAACCTACTACAGTAGCACTCTGCAACTAATATACAAAATAAAAACAATGTGGCATATCCAGACTCAATAAATAAGTAAATCAAAACGAATACAATACTATATGATATTTGCTGAAATGAATATAGGACAGAGGATGAAACAGATGTAAAAAAATATAATAAAGTATATAACCTAATCTACTATATATTTCTCAAACAGTCATATGTTTCTATGTCTGTACTGTATGTGTCTCCCTGTGTCCCTCCCTGTGTCCCTAGTGGCAATCCCATTGGACCTTGGGCCAGGCCAATGAGATTGCTCCCTTGGCCCGCCCACCCCTGCACACCTCTCATTGGCCTGAGGTGGAGTGACGGGCCAAAGGAGAGACACACACACACTCACACACACTCACTCACACACACAGTCACTCACTCTCCTCAGATCTGCGCCAGTCCCACTCTCCACCACCTCTCACTCCCGTCGTGTGTGTGTGTGTGCCCCGCTCACCGCAAACCCCCCGCCCCGCAAACCCCCCCACACCGCAACCCCCCCCTCACCGCAAACCCCCGCCCCCCCTTACCGCAAACCTCAGCCTCCCCTCACCGCAACCCCCCGACCCCCCCTTACCGCAAACCTCAGCCTCCCCATCGCCAAGCCTCCTCCTCCACCTCACCTCTCACACGCTGCCAGCAAAACTCCCGCCGCCTCTCACACGCCGCCGCTAGCCCACTCAGCTCTTCTCATCGCGGCCCCGTCTTACCGCCGGGAGCGCCAACAAGCAGTTAACCCCCCCGCGGCCGAGCCGGGAGCACCATGGGCGCAAGGAGGTTACCTCCCCCCCCCCACCACACACAACCCCCCCCCCCCCCCGCGGCCGAGCCGGGAGCACCGGGGGCGCAAGGAGGTAACCTCCCCCCCCCCACACACAACCCCCCCCGCGGCCGAGCCGGGAGCATGGGGGGCACAAGGAGGTAACCACTCCCGTCACACCCCACCGCGGCTGAGCCGGGAGCACCGGGGGCGCAAGGAAGTAACCCCCCCACCACACACAACCCCCGCCTGCGGCCGAGCCGGGAGCACCGGGGGCGCAAGGAGGTAACCCCTCCCCTCCACACAACCCCCCCACACACACAACCCCCCCCCACACACACAACCCCCCCACACACACACACACACAACCCCCCCACACACACACAACCCCCCCATACACACACAACCCCCCCCCACACACACAACCCCCCACACACACACAACCCCCCCCCACACACACAACCCCCCCCACACACACAACCCCCCCCACACACAACCCCCCCCCCCACACAACCCCCCACACACACAACCCCCCCACACACACAACCCCCCCCACCCCCCCCCCCACACACAACCCCCCCCCACACAAACAACCCCCCCCCACACAACCCCCCCCCCACACACACACAACCCCCCCACACACAACCCTCCCCCCGCGGCAGGGAGCACCGGCTTGCGCAAGGAGGTACACACACACACACACTGACTGGCTGACACACACTGAATGGCGCACGCACACCCTGACTGACGCACGCACACACACTCACTGGCGCATACACAAGCACTGACTGACTGCCACGCACACACACACAACCCCTTACTGACGCACACACACACAGAGTGACTGACGTGCACACACACACACACACCGGCTGGCTGCCACGCGCACGCACACACCCCATGACTGACGCACGCACACACCCCATGACTGACGCACGCACACACCCCCTGACTGATGCAACCACACACCCCCTGACTGATGCACGCACACACACCCTGACTGACGCACGCACACACACCCTGACTGACGCACGCACACACACCCTGACTGACGCACGCACACAAACCCTGACTGACGCACGCACACAAACCCTGACTGACGCACACAAACCCTGACAGGCGCACGCACACAAACCCTGACAGGCGCACGCACACAAACCCTGACAGGCGCACGCACACAAACCCTGACAGGCGCACGAACACAAACCCTGACAGGCGCACGCACACAAACCCTGACAGGCGCGCGCACACAAACTCTGACAGGCGCGCACACACAAACCCTGACCGACGCGCGCACACAAACCCTGACAGCCGCACGCACACAACCCCTGACAGCCGCACGCACACACACTCTGAATGACGCGCACACACACACACACACTGACTGACACGCACACACGCTGACTGGCACACACACACACACACACACTGACACACACACTGACACACACACTGACACACACACTGACACACACACTGACTGACTGACACACACACACACTGACTGACGCGCGCACACACCCACACACCCACGCACACACACACTGACTCACTGACTCACTGCCGCACGCAAACACTGACTGACGCACACACTGACTGAGGCACACACACACACACTGACTGCCTGACACACACTGAATGGCGCCCGCGCACACACACTGACTGACGCGCCTACACACACCCTGACTAACGCACACACCTGAGACACACATACTGACTGACGCACGCACACACACACACACCGACTGCCTGCCACGCGCACGCACACACCCCATGACTGATGCACACACACACCCCATGACTGACGCACGCACACACACCCTGACTCACGCACGCACACACCCCCTGACTGACGCACGCACACACCCCCTGACTGACGCACGCACACACCCCTGACTGACGCACGCACACACCCCTGACTAACGCACGCACACACACCCTGACTGACGCACGCACGCACACACACCCTGACTGATGCACGCACACACACCCTGACTGACGCACGCACACACACCCTGACTGACGCACGCACACACACCCTGACTGACGCATGCACACACACCCTGACTGACGCACGCACACACATCCTGACTGACGCACGCACACACCCTGACTGACGCACGCACACACACCCTGACTGACGCATGCACACACACCCTGACTGACGCACGCACACACACCATGACTGACGCACGCACACACAACCTGACTGACGCACGCGCACACACCCTGACTGACGCACGCACACACACCCTGACTGATGCACGCACACACCCTGACTGACGCACGCACACACACCCTGACTGACGCACGCACACACACCCTGACTGACGAACGCACACAGACCCTGACTGACGCACGCACACACACCCTGACTGACGCACGCACACACACCCTGACTGACGCACGCACACACACTTTGACTGACACACGCACACACACTGACTGACGCACGCACATACACACACACACACAGACTCACTGACGCGCACACACACACACACACACACTGATTGGCGCACACACACACACTGACTGGCGCACAAACACACAGTGACACACACACACTAATACACACACTGACACACACACATACTGACTGACGCGCACACGCACACACACACTGACTGAGGCACACACGCACGCACACACTGACTGTGTGTGTGTGTGTGTGTGTGTGTGTGTGTGCGTAACTCAGTCTGTGTGTGTGTGTTTGTGTTTCTGCGTCAGACTCACTGACGCGCGCGCACACACACACACACACACACACTGATTGACTGACTGACGCACACACAATGACTGACGCACTCACACTGCATGAAGCTGTAAAGGGGGACAAACAGAGCTGTAAAGGAGGGAGGGGGGACTGGATTGATGTGAATGGGGGACAAACAGAGAGAGGGGGGAGGAGAGAGGAGACAGAGAGGAGCGGGAACATTACATCCCGGGCAACGCCGGGTCTCTCAGCTAGTTAGAAATAAATGAAGAAAAAAAAAGGGGGGGGGGTAACATAATCAAAACTATATAAATGATATAATCAAGAAGTCATAAAAGGTTATACTACAAGAAGTGTTGCAATTCCCAGTCCACGTTTAAATCATTTGGATACAATGTTTTGAGAGAGAAAATCCAATACATTTCTCTCCTATTAAGAAGTTGAATTCTATCTCCACCTCTAATGTTAGCGGGGACATGTTCAATGCCAATAAATTTAAAGTTAGATATACCTCCTTGTGGGCACTCAGAAAAGTGCCTAGGCACTGGATGTGTGATATCTTTTTTCCGAATAAGCCTCGCATGTTCATAAATGCGCACTTTAAGTGGTCTAATAGTGCGACCGACATATCTCTTCTTGCACCCGCATATGATGACATATATAACATAGCTGCTATTGCAATTGATAAAAGATCTAATTTTATGTCTATCTTTGGGTTGCACTGTGTGTATTCTCTTAGTGGGAACAGCAAATGGGCACCACTTGCACAATCCGCATTTGTGAAATCCAATAGGTTTATGTCCCTTTGAACTGGGGGTACTTGATTGGAATAAACTTCTGGACACTGAAGTGGCCAATGTCTTGGCTTTTTTGAAAACAAATCTAGGGCCATTTTTTGTGATGGAATCCAAATCTGAATCTAATTTGAGAATTCCCCAATGTTTATTTACAATTGAACGTATTTGTTGTATTTGCCCATTAAATTGAGTAATAAACAGAGGATTATCCATCAATTTAGTATTTTTTTGTTTCTATTGATAGATCAAACTATTACGTTCCATAGATTTAGCATCCATATATGCTGCTTTTACAGTATTAGGAGCATAGCCCCTAGCCAAAAATTTAGAACTGAGTTCTTTGGAATGTTTCTCAAAAGATTCATTATCAGAGCAAAGTCGTCTATACCTCTCGAACTGGCCCTTAGGAATGCCTCTAATAAGAGATTTAGGATAGCTACTGTTAGCATGCAGATAGGAATTTCTGGAGTGGGGTTTGATAAAGACATCTGTTCTAATATTAGTATTAGGGTCACCATGAAGTGTCACGTCAAGAAAATCAATAGAGTGTGTATCTGTATGGAATGTGAATTTTAAATTTATATCATTAGTGTTAAGTTCGTGAATGAAAGAGTGTAAACTATCTAACTCACCGTGCAAAATAAAAATCAAATCATCAATATATCTCTTATAGAAGATACTATTGGAAAGAAAAAGATTAGTGCTACCATAAATATATGTGGATTCCCATAAACCCATGAAAAGATTGGCATATGAAGGAGCAAAGGTGCTCCCCATAGCCGTGCCCCGTTTCTGAAGATAAAACCGTGAATCAAACAGAAAATAATTGTGCGTGAGTAAAAATAAAATGGAGTCTGTGATAAATGAAATTTGTGCCATGGAAAGTGAAGATTCTTCAAGATAGTGATTGATAGCCAATAAACCGTGTTGGTGTTCAATAATGGTGTATAAAGACGTGACATCCATGGTAACCCATCTATACCCATCCCTCCAGATGATATCCTTCAATGCTATAAGAAGGGCCGTAGTGTCCTGGATGAAAGAAGGCAAGGTATGCACCATGGGCTGAAGAAATCTGTCAACGTATTTGGAGACACCATCTCCCAAAGATCCAATACTCGCAACGATAGGACGCCCAGGGGGGTCCTCGAGGGATTTATGGATCTTTGGGAGATGGTGAAAAACCGGTATCACTGGATGTAAACAATTCAGAAAATTTCTTTCTTTAGCAGTCAATACATATAAAACATCTCCCAATGCCAACAGATCTTGTAAATCTTTGATATAATCATTAGTTGGATCAGTCTTCAGTCTCAAATAGAAATCACCATCACTAAGTAACCTTAGTGCTTCTTGTCTATATTTAAGGGCAGACTGAACCACTATGGCACCCCCCTTATCCGCCTTTTTTATGACGATAGATTTGTCATTTTTTAAGATATCGAGATCATTTCTCTCATCTCTGGAAAGATTATCAAATTTAGGCGATGAAAAAAAGAAGCCCTCGGCCAAAATTCTAAGATCCCTCTCTACCAACCTTTCAAAGGTTGATATACTGGGACCCTTAGAATTATGGGGGATAAATAAAGATTTCCTCTTTAAACCAGAATCTACATGACCAAAGAAAGGGGTGTCGATAGGGTCATTTGTACAGCTCTCTTGAAATAGGGATTTCATTTCAAGACCAAAAACATCCTCCTTAAAGGAACATACATCATGATTAGTCGGTTCAACATGAACATTGATATCTGTACACACATCAGTATTATCTTTTTTAATAAACAATTTTTTGAGAGCTAACTTCCTGGTGTACTTTTGGAGGTCTATGATCGTAGAAAACAAGTTAAAGTTCTCTTGAGGAGCAAAATTGAGGCCTTTATTCAGCAGTAGTGTTTGTTGTAAAGTAAGAGGGGTATCTGAAATGTTAATGACATTATTCCTAGATGTATCTAAAAATATTTCTTCCTCTTGCTGTCTGATCCTGTGATTTTCCCTGTTTTTCTTCCCCCTTCTGCTCCTCTTCCGTTTTTTGACGGTGGGTTTGTGGTATTAGTAGTGGGCCTAGAAGGATCTTCTCGGGTACTAGTCATATAACTTTTATTAAAAAAGCCACGCTCAGAATCTTTGTGGTCTTGATGTCCATGTTTATAAAAGGACACAGATGGTCTATCTGTCGTGTCGGATGAGTCCGTATCAAAACTTGACCTCCTGTCTGAATGTGGCGATTTGAGAATGGATTTAGTATTGGGCCTTTGTTCAATGTTGCCCCCATCATGTGCCCATTTATTAGGTGTGGAGTGGGTGGGGTTTCTAGATCTATAGGCTTCACGATTGGAAACAGGTCTCTCCCAGAAGTAGACCTGATTCCTTTCATAATCCCCTCTGTCTCTTGAGAATTTCTCTTGTTTTTCCAGTATTACCCCCTTCTCCATCTTTTCTATATTCTGTAACAGGATTTTATCATTGTGTGGGAATTGTACATTGTACAAAATGTATTAAGCTCTTTTTTAAGGGTATTGATCTCTTTTGCCAAAGTTGCCTTTTCACTTATTTTTGTATTTATTATAAGTTCCATTAGTTTTTTTGGTCAGCATTACATTTACCTATTATCAGGATGAAGCTGTCTTCTATAGACTCTTGGAAGCGCCTGGATAGTTAACCTCTTGGTTACCTGGTTTCATATATAATCAAATAAGCAATAATAGACTTTATTAAAGAAAAAGAAAAAGCAAATGGAAAAAATGTGTGGTGCTCTGCAAAAAAACCCCTCAAAATATCTTTGAAAAAACTGCAAAATTCAATGAGTTCATATGTTTTTTTCTGAGATGAAACCCCCCAATAGTCAATAATTAGTAATAAATCCATTGAATGATGAAACATTAATCACTTCTCCATTATAATCTGACTAGTGGGATAGGACCCCCACAAGCAATGTAGTAAGGGGCCACACAATTAATAAAAGTGTCCCAACATAAAGCATCAGAATGGAGTATTTGCCAGTGATAAAATAAGTCACATTTGGAGTGAATGATGTCCTTGTTGATATGAGGTATCAGATGTTCTTCTTTTCCAATGGGGGGTGTGCATCCATTTTTTTTGTACTGGAAATAGACGCAAAGCAGGAAAAAGCAGGCACTGTTTCTCAAGAAAAAAAAATTGAATGAAATCAAGGAGAGCGTGTACCCATACAAAAATGATTTAATGGAACCAGCAAAAAGATACAGCTACATTATGGGGTACAAAGACCCCCACCTATGCGTTTCGAGCATGAGCTCTTTATCAAGGTGACTAACTAAGGTACTCACCAGTCTGCTTAAGTAACCTTGAAGCGTGCTGTCGTCTATTCGTAGTTCACTTCCTGAAACTCCTCAGGAGTGACGCATACGTAATGACGTCAGCACGCATCATACAAACTATCACAACTTTATTAACAAAAAACATTTAAATGTTAAAAACCTTTATCCATAACGAAACAGACATATAAGCACTGGGTATCACTTCCAGAACTAGAGACACATAGAAAACAAAAGTAGAATTAAAAAGAAATATCATAACTATATGAAAATCTCTAATAAAAGAAATATCTATCAAGTGGATAAGCTAATAGGAATACATGTACACTGGCGACACACTTTATTCGAGCTCGGCTAGTCCCACGAATTCGGGTATACCCGGGTGTATTGAGGTTTGTGACTGTTTTCTGCCCGAGTGCATTGGGTTATTTTCCAGGCAGGGATTGAAGCATTTTATTCCCGCTGGCTGCAATACTGCACAGTATATATATATATACTGCATTACAATTCATGAATTTATGCCATCTGGTAGACACGCGAAGCATTGCAGCCTATTAAATCCTAATCATTATCATTTAACAGATCAGCCGCCCGTCAGCCAGGCATGAACCCAGGCTGGGAAGGCAAACGCAACGGGGCTTGTCAGAGGTGAGGAGCGGCGCATTCCAGGTATCTACCAGGTACATACTGGGTATTTGCTCGAATAAAGTGTGTCGGTGCAGTAAGCATGTATATAAATCTATTGATAATAATAAGCATAAATACATGTAAAACATGAATATCCACTTGAAAGAGAAGAACTGTATAAAGAGCTGTATAGTAAGGAAATGAAAAACTGAATGAATTGATCAATGTAAATAATAATATAAAATAAAAATAAAAAATCTTTATGAGGCGCATGCGCGACGACGGACTGAATGGACGCGTGAGCAGATAGCTCCGTTCAAAGCCGACAATAAATAAATAATTAAAGCACTCAAACCTAACGGAATAGCACCAAAGTTACTCCTATAACAGCCGGATACCCTCAGGATGTCGAAAGGGACACGATCAAAGCGCCCCTCCACGGTTCTCACAGACTATTTTGGGAAGGGAGACCAGGCGCGCGCCAAAAGCCACGAGGGCCCCCCGCCAAGCGGAACGGAGTCAGAAGAAGACGGGGATAACGATCGGGGGAACCAAATTATGAGACGGCGGGACATGCAAGAGTTCTGTGCCGATATTAAAAAATGCATGCAAACAGAAGTAGCTACCCTGAGAGCAGATATCAGCAGCATTAGAATCCGCACGGACTCGCTGGAAAAGAAGCTGAATTCCACCATCAAGTCCTTACACAAAACTGATAGGCAACTGGCTCAGGTCAAAGATACCATACGAGACCTTATGGACAAACAAGAGGACTCGTAGAATCGTGAGCGACGTAATAATGTTAGGATACGGGGGGTCTCGGAGGAAGAACCCGATCCGGAGGACTTTGTGGGAAGGTGGCTGACACAGCTTATGCCCGACAAGTCAGCACAAGAGATCCAACTAGATCGCTGCCACAGAGCCCTAAGATCTAGGCCACAGCAGGGAGATCCCCCGAGAGACATAATTGCTCGTTTTCATTATTTTTAAATAAAGGAATCCTTTTGTCAGATGATACGCAACAACCCCACATTTGAAGCCCATAAAATACAAGTTTTCCAAGATATCTCCCCCACAATCCTGCTGAAAAGGAAGCAACTTACCCCTATTACAAAAATCCTCAGCGACGAAGGGGTTAAATATCGCTGGATCTATCCTTTCGGCCTCCTGGTCTCCAGAAACGGGGCATCTACCGCAATACGGCGGGCGGAGGAAGGGGGAGACTTCCTCGCAAAGTTGGGCCTGCAGGATAAAATCCCTGAAGAAATGGCGGGTGGCAGACCGGCATCAGACCCATCATGGCGCGAGGCAGGTAGATCTGACAAAACCAGACAGACCCGCAGCCCCCGTTGAAAAGACTAACAGGGACATACTGCTCGTTCACAGTTAAAGTTGACCTCCCCCCGCCCGAACAGGCCACCCGTTGTGGTCTCCCATGCGGTATCCCCACCAGTTACAACCCTAGCAGTGACCTGAGGTGCCCAGCTACAAGCCAAAACCCGCCACACTTATCTTGAAGCCCGACAGCAGCACCCAGAGACTAGCGGCCATCTTGGAGCAGCCCCGGAGTCCGACAGAAAGAGAGGCGGAGGCAGATGACGTAGGAGGGGAGGAGCCATCATACCTCGCGAGATGAGCTGGTGACCGGAGTGGAGACCCATCCAAGATGGCGATGGCCACGGATGGGACGGAAGGGGCGGACCCTAAAAGATCAAGGCGGACATGACGCGGAATAGCGCACAAGAAGCGGCGAGCGGCAATGGAGGAGGGGGGGGGATAGAGTTAGGGAGAGAGAAGGGACAAGGGAGCCGGTCCTAATGAGGGAAGAATAACAGAGCGGAGGTGGGGGGGGGAAGGACAGGCCTCAGGGGAGAGGGGGAACAAGAGGACGGGGCGTGTGGAGCAGGTGAAAGAAAGAATGGGGACAGTGGGATAAGAAGGTAGAGAGGTAGAAATGAGAGTTAGACGAAGGACCAGGAGGGGGAGGATGAGGAAGAAGAGGACAGGTGGCGGTTAAAGAAGGGGAGGAAGAGGAAGGGGCAGAGAGAGGAGGGATAGGGGAAGAGAGAACAGAAAGACCCCCAGGAAAGGAGAGACAGGAGAAAGCGAGGATAAGCACTAGCGGTTTGCAGCTCTAGCAGCGAGTTTAAAAGGGGACAGAGGCACACTGCGAGGTTACGGGGGGGTCCAAGGGACTAGCACAGGGAAAGAGAAGGTTCAGCTCATCCTAGTGGCACAAGGGTTAGGGTATAAAGGGGAGGCAAGGTTGCGATGACGCACTCATAGTTCAAAAGTTAGGTTTGTGCTTTAGAGGTTTTCAAATTAATTGTTTAAGATTCATTATGTCTACCAATACAGTTTGGACTAATAAAGATAATGGACTGTCAGCTGGGACGGCGGTCCCACAGTCGCCGTGTGCTTCCACTCTCGGGCTGGGGCAGTCGCCCTAGATCCTGAGGAAGACCTGGGGAAGAGGTAGAACAAGGCGGCCCTGAGGAGGAGGCAGGAGACAGAGGGCACGACCCAAAGGTCCACCAACCCACAGGCACGGGGGAGGAAGTGGTTCTATGCCACCAACTACTCTCCCATCCAGCTCTATGTGTTTTGTGTGTTTTCTTTCCCCACTGTGTTACATGTCCCCTATGTTTCTACCCCACCCCACACCGTCTCCTACACAAGTGGTCCCCCGCTGAAGTCACACAACAAGCTGAGTACTGCAGAGGAACAGACGCGGCCCAGTAGAGATCTGATACACCAGACTGCTGCATTCATGACGCAAGGTCAGTACACAGCATCATCATGCCTTTAACCTTTATATCGCACAACACTAAGGGTCTAAACTCCCCCTGTAAACGTAAATTAGCACTCACCAACTACAAACGAAAGGGGGCAGACTTCATATTACTCCAAGAAACACACTTTAGCACCACTAGCTGTCCCAAATACTTTGACAAACAATATAAACAGGTATACCTATCCTCTGCCACAGAAAAAAAGCGGGGAGTAGCAATCTTGATCCACAATGGAGTAGGGCTAGTGGTGGATAGGGTGAAAAAAGATCAGGACGGCAGGTTCTTGATGATCATAGGATCCATAATTGCACAACCAATAACAGTGGCAATAATCTACGCCCCAAGCATGCAGGAGTCAGACTTCTTCACAAAGACGTTTGCCGTTCTTAAAAAATTTAGCAAAGGGGCTATAATCTTAGGTGGAGATTTCAATACAGCTTTGAATGCAGCCCTGGACAGATCAGGTCCCTATAGACACAAGGCTACAACACGATCTTCAGCCCTAGAACAAGGATTAAAAGATTTACAACTAATAGACGCTTGGAGGGAGACACATCCGCTAGACAGGCTCTACACTTTCTACTCTCATCCCCATGACTCATTTAGCAGAATCGATTACTTCTTTGTCTCTAGTAGACTGGTCCCCGCGATTACCCATTCTGGGATCCATGATATTTCATGGTCAGATCATGCACCGATTGAGCTAAGGTGCACACGGATAGGGCTGGAAAGACCAAGAGCAAATTGGAAACTAAACGATTCCCTCCTAAAAATCCCCGATTTAGAAGGAAAGATCAAAGAGGCGATCAAGTACTTCTTTAGTGAAAATAAAGGTAGCGTTTGCTCTCATATAACCCTCTGGGAGGCACATAAAGCAACACTGAAGGGGGTTTTGATTAGCCTGGTGGCCCAAAAGATAAAGGAAAGCAACGCAAAAATTATTAAAGAACAATCAGAGTTAAAGCAGCTTTGGGAACAACATAGACGATCCCCAAATGTGGCGACTCTCCAGCAAATTAAGGACACTCAGATTAAACTGAACGTACTCCTCACCTCCCAGGCCGAGAAATCGTTAAGTTGGTCAAAGAGAAGATTCTTTGAGAAAGCAAACAAACCAGATATCTTGTTGGCTAACATGATTAACTCTAAAACAAATAATTATAACATACAATCCCTGCGGCGGGAATCGGGTGGGGTCACGGCCAATCCCAAACATATAGTAGGGGAATTTAAAGCCTTCTATGCAAAATTGAACGATGGGGAAAAGGTTTCCCGATCTACTGGGACAACGGAGGCCCTACGGAGTTTCCTGAGGAACGCAAACATACCCGGTTTCAGTGGGTCAGATAGAGAGGTAATAGGTAGATATTTCACAATGGAGGAACTATCAGAGGTTATTAAAAACCTGAAACCCTCTAAAGCCCCGGGTCCCGACGGATATTCAAATCTTTACTATAAGAAATTCAGGAAACAATTGGCCCCATATCTCCTTCGTATGTTTAATCAAGTACTGAACGGTTCCCCCTTTCCCAGCCAGAGGCTCCAAGCATCCATTTCAGTAATACATAAGACAGGGAAAGACCCCCAGGACTGTAAAAGCTACAGACCAATATCCCTGATTAATTCGGACATCAAAATCTACGCTAAATTATTGACCAACAGATTGAGTCTTATACTACCCAGACTGGTGCACCCAGATCAATTCGGGTTTATAAAGGGTCGACAAGCATCAGATAATACCCGACGAATCATTGATCTGCTAGAAATAGCCAATTCCAAATCTATACCAATTATGGCTCTCAGTCTGGATGCGGAAAAAGCGTTTGATAGAATAGACTGGCCATACCTGGAAGCCACGCTTGGAGCGTTCGGCATGGGAGACAAATTGATAAAAGCTATATTCGCTCTCTACTCAGCCCCGTCGGCAAGGGTTACCCACCAGGGATTCGCTTCAGACCCCTTCCAAATTAAGAGCGGAACGAGACAGGGATGCCCGCTCTCCCCCCTCCTCTTTGCACTGTGTATGGAACCGCTTGCGGTCCAGATACGGGATAGCAAAGACATCACGGGTATTGACATCGGAAACCAGTCGCATAAAGTGGCACTATATGCGGATGACGTATTCCTGACAATATCCAAACCCCTTACCTCTCTAGCAAACCTGTTCGATCTGCTTGGGCGTTTCAATAGGGTCTCCGGGTTCAAAATTAATCAGGGTAAATCAGAGGCCATAAACATAAATCTCCCCAGACACATGGAAAAGTTAATTGCCATAAATTTCAACTTCCGCTGGCAACAACACCAAATTAAATATCTAGGGGTTAACATCACCAAGACATATAGTACAATCTATCAGGCAAATTATCCAAGACTGATGCGGACTCTGAGAGAGGACATGAATGAATGAATTTGCTCCCTCGCCTTCTGTATCTCTACCAAACCCTCCCGGTGCCTATAGGCTTGAAGGACACTCTCTCACTCCAATCCGAGATAGATAAATTTATCTGGGGAGGAAAGAAGGCGAGGGTGGGCAAACAAATAATCCGCAAACAAACGGGAGCAGGTGGGCTCGCGGTACCTTGCTTGTTGTCCTATTATAAGGCGGCCCAATTATGTCAAATTGTGCAGTGGCACTCTAACCCAGACTCCAAAAGATGGGTTGCGTTAGAACAAGAGGCATGCTCCCCATTAGAATTGGAGCATCTGATTTGGTACCCCAAAAAGGTGCGAAGAGGCACCAAACTGCCGCAATCCTCAATGACCAACTCGCTCTCGATATGGGAGGGCACTAGGCTCAAATGCACACTGACCAGCAGGGAGTCGGGTATGACGCCACTATGGAACAACCCACTCTTTGCTCCGGGCCAGTCCAGTACAGAATTCACTATCTGGAAACTAAAAAACATTAAGAGATTGGTAGATCTGGAGGGGAGACAAGGCATACAAATATTCGAAATACTCAAATCTGACCACTATATCCCTAATGCCGAGATCTTTAGATACCTCCAGATCAGGGCGTTCTACCAAAAAGTTCAGCCACAGACCCCCATGACAAATTTCGAAAAGCTCTGTCGATCAGGGACATCCACGGCGGGACTCACATCGCGGATGTACAAAGAAGTGACTGGTTCTAGCACGACGGTGATTGACAAGACAATATACATGACTAGCTGGGAGACAGACCTAGGAGAGGAGTTAGAGGTAGAGGAATGGGCAAAAATAGTGACGGCAACTTCCAAAAGTTCTATATGCACAACCTTAAGGGAGAACGCATATAAGGTAATGATGCGCTGTTACCACACTCCCACAAAACTAGCTAAATTCCTGCCCAGTTACTCCCCATTGTGCCTGAGACAATGTGGACAGCAGGCAGATCTGTTACACATGCTGTGGTCATGCCCCAAAATCGTCCCAGTCTGGGATTCAATTAAGGACTGGTTGAATAAGATTACAGGTAAACCCGTACCATTAGACCCATGGCTGTTCCTCCTGAACAGACCAGCGGACGGGTTCACCAAAGGAGAAAACAAACTAATAGCTCACTTTGCTATGGCGGTTAGGGGGGAGATCGCAGCACGCTGGAAACAGAATGTAATCCCACCAGTTACGAATATTCGGAACCGAATTTGGTCAGTTTGCCAGATGGAGAAGTTGACAAGTTTGGTCAACGACACTGGTGTAAATTTTCAAAAAGTCTGGCTACCTTGGCTAGCCCACACAGACATCCCGGGAGTGGAATGGGCCACAATATGGCTTTAATAGGGGAAAATGCGTTCTCCCATGAGGGAGCGCCTAAGAGCGACACCCAGGACATAAATTACCAGCTCCCCTCAGATCCCCAAGGAGGACCTAAAGGAGGGCAAACAGGGCTTAAAGGCTGATACGCGGCCTACCTACAGGGTACGCAATGATTCCCCAGACGCAGAGAACCAGCGAGGGTGAGGCAGAGGCGGAACCACAGGAGGAGAAATTCACTCCCCACCCCTATCCCCCCCCCTCTATTTTTCCCTTCCCCCCCCTGTCCCGAGGCTTCCCTGTTCGTCTGTTCGTCTACCCAGTATGTCTGTAAATGTCAAACCGTACACATACGGGAGCAGCATATGCAGTAGGTCGATCTTGTATTATGCCGTTATCATACTCACTGTATGTACATGTCATTTGAACAAAATAAAAAATTTAAGTTGAAAAAAAAAAAAAAAATCTTTATTATAATAATACTTAATAAATAATTGATCAATAAGTTTTGAAGAGATCCCCTCTAAAGTAATAATAATAAATGTAATTAGAAATGAAAAATAATAATGAATAATAATACTAAATTTTGGTAACCCACTGATACAGTATATGAAAATAAGAACATTTGTGCAAGATAGGGAGTACAAGTATAAAAAATGAAAATAATATAAATATAATTCATAATTACGGGTATAGAATACACATATGTACTGGAATACATGTAGAATACATGCATACTTTTTATTTTTTCGGGTTTATTATACAGTATATATAAAAAAAAGTATTGTATACGGTCTTTAAACATCAGCATACTGTTTCAGGTATTCTATCCTACTCAATAACAACGGCCACTAAACTGTAGACTCCGGTACGTGTTTTTTTTTACTCAGATTCAGCAATGTGCAGGCATTGTAACACAAAGCGATATTATCCATCGAAATCCCTCCATTTGCCGTTTTCCGCATGAGATGAGAAAGTTATCTTTTCTGATGATCAAAAAAAAAGTAAAAGTTTTACTGTAATAGTCAGTCAGTCAGTCCCCTAAAGAAAAAATATATTTGTTATGTTTGCATTTTTCAATAAATAAAAGTTTATTAATTTTATTTGTAGGGCTGAGTGCATCACATAGGGTTCTTTCTCTCTTCTCCTATACGCTAAGTTTCACCCTGATAGCACCTCCCTAGAAAGTCTATTTTGAGCTGAGCAGGATTCTTCCCTCCCTACCCCTCACCCCCCCCCCCTTCCCCCACTGACTGCCCTAAAGAAGTTCCCACAGTTAGTCCCACCAATAATTTTCTCGGGGGGCATCTCCTATTCACATGCGCATGCACCTACCGTCGATGTGATGACACGCATACAGTACGCATTTCAAGAAGGTTCCAATGTGCATGCGCCTAGCTTTTCACCAATTGTGCAGTATCTACTGTAGAAGCTGCTCAGCCAATGATATTGCTTACAGGAGAATCGCTCGACTTTTGAATCGCACTGATATTGATATTTTCAAATTAAAAAATCAGAATAAATACGGCAACATTACTCACCATAGACTTTCCCAATCAGCTGGCGCTGAGCCACTGCCAGTCCCGTATTCTTGATCATACACGTCGTTGACAGGTGACAGCGGGACTACTACACCTGTAGTCAGCTGATGAGGCTGGAAATCGCTTAGGTACATGCAAGCTTGCTCGAAACTGTACGCAAAATCCGGCTCAGGCTGCAGGTATCCGGGCGGGGACAGACAGCAAGGGTTGCCGGTCACCAGGTTTTCACTGACGGTCGGACCGTTATTGGAAGCTGTCGCTGTCGCTGTCGCTGTCGCTTTGCTTGCCAGCAACTGACGTTTCTTAGTTGGTTTTAACACGACCTTTCGCCTTTTGCCGTCTCCATGATCATAGATACGGGAAAAACCCGGTGATACACACCAATACCCTCCAATAACATCGGGATCAATACAAAAAAAACATGGATCGCTACATAACTTTTTCCTTATTGCACGCTTCCACACATGAGCATCTGGCGAAAATTTGTAAAGGTCATAGTTTTAGGTAAAATACTGATAAATTTGAACAACTGTTGCCATCTTATCATCTGTTAGCGTACGTTCTGTCGGGTTTTTGGAACACGGGGGCATATGCAGAGAGGGTCGAAATGGAAATTGCGCCATCTTCTGGCCAAAAAACTCTCCAGAAAAACTTTTACTCCCCCAGAAAATGGCGCGATTTTTAAAATCCGCCAGAACAGTTGCTGAACTGAAGTGTAAAAGTCGCCAAACACGTGGCGAGAACCTGGAACTCGCCATGCTAATATAGCGTGCAATTCCAGAAGGACCGAAGCGCTGGAACGCACCATTCTGCCCTATAATATGGCGTGTTCCAGGTCGCCAGAAAAACTTGGCAATTTGACTACCATCTGCTAAAAGAAGGTAAAGGCACTTTCTGCATACGGCCATAATTTATGCCAAATCTGTGGCTATTTTATTGCCGTTTTCCCAGTACATCACGATCCTCTCTGCATAAGCCCCCTGGACTGCAGTTGTGCACTCATGGCGGGGCTCTCAGGACAATAACCAGACCAGAAACTGTGCTTGTCTTTTTTTAATATGAAAAGCCTAAATTGATACATTATTGTAACTTCTTCCTTCAGTCCCAAGGCCAATTTACAATGGACCACTGTTTTATTTTTTTTAAACACCTGCAAGTCGACACATTACTGAAGCGCATGCGCATTACAATTCATGAATATATGCCATCTGGCGGATACGCGAAGAATTGCAACCAATTAAATCCGAACCATTATCAATAAACACATCAACCGCGCATCAACTGCGGGTGTGAATGCAACATGAATGCGGTATAAATGCGGTCAGAATGCGGCATGAATGTGGTGAAGTGCGGTGAAGTGCGGTGAAGTGCGTGGCATTTGGAAAAAAATACCGGAAAAATTTGGAGATGTTGGAGAATAAAAGGGGCCGCGGCTGTACAGTGCAGTAAAGTGCCTGTATCATACTAACCTGTGCCTGATTAACAGAAATAAATTGTTAAAACAATAACAATACAGTATTTATTTCAAAGTATTTTTTTAAAAACTTTTTTTTTTGGCAAACACGAATTTCTATACAGTAACTACTGAGAGAGGGGGGGTTTGTGTAAGATACAGACTGGTTTGTACATGAACACCGTACTATTATCTTACACATCCCCCCCTTCCTTGCTTGCGGCAGTTCTGAAAATGAAAAGAAACAATAAATGCAGACATGGTTTTTTTTAGGGCCATACTTACCTGTATCATACTTACCTGTGCCTTATTACTTTCCCGAGGCCTGGCCATTATGTTGTATAACAATAGGCAACACAGTCGCAATATGATCAATATATTTATTACATCTGGCTACGGTAAGTATATTGTTCCAGAAATTCAGTATCCCCTTTTCCAATTCTTCCTTTTTGGAAGGTTTCCACACTTTTCTGATATAATCCTTCAACTCATGCCTTACCATTTCGATGGGATTAAAATCTGGTGATCTGTAGGAGGGGAGAAAAAAGGTGAATTACGTAAGGAGATATACAGTAAACTATGAAAAACAATGAGAAAAGGTTACCCAACTTACTCCGCTGGCGTCTTAACCCAGTTGATACCGCTGGCAAGAATGTGAGCCGTCGACGCTGTGTGTTTCGGATCATTGTCCTGGAAGAACCGGTGACCAGATGGGAAATCATTCTTTATGTATTCAACAACATGTGAAATTATGTGATCTTGGAAGAACGCTTTTTTCATGATTCCTGGAAACAAGAAAAAACATGTAACATTAGGGTACAAAATACTGAATACAGTACAGCTGTCTAGTACGTAAGGCCACAGCATGTGTATTTGTGCATTATTTTACCCTCAAAGATAATGATGCATCCTGGTCCTTGTCTAGAGATGGCACCCCACATATGCATCTTCACTAGGTGCTTGGGACGCGGCTTCAGAAATAGGCGTCCTTTTTTGTAAAATCCAAAACGGGCAAACCTCTCAAGCGCTACAGTTACAGCGCTACATCTGTAAAGATGACATCATTAAAAGTCTCGCCACTTTCAATCCATGCCCGTGCCTGGTCCACTCTTTTTATTTTGTTGGCTTCCCTTATCATAGGATATGCTCTGTAATGACAAGGAAAAATGTTAGAGCCACTAAATGCTGGACATACAGTACAGTATGATACTGTAATAGGAGGGAGCCTAACTTAAAAAAAGAGGGCATGGGTGATGTACTGTATACTGTATTGTACTTACTTATAACGCCCATATTTCCATCTCAATTTCCGTCTCATCAACCTGATACTGGTCTCTGATGCTTTTATTTTGTGAGTAGCCGCTAGTGCATTCTTTACCCTTGTGGCACACGTCTCATCATTTGCGTCACTTATTTGGTACACCAGAAGAGTGTTCGCCCTAATGTGTAAAGAAAAACAGAACAATTTGTTACAGTAGGTAAATTAAGCATCCCAATAGCGCACAGATTTCTTATTGTCTGATGTTGCTGCTGCACTTATTGTACTGTGAGTACACTTTGGGCGCTACAATATACAGTATGAATATATTAAATAAATAGCCCCTCAAACTGCCGGATTATTAGTTCAAAGAAAACAGAATCTTTTGAAATGATTACACTATGACACCGGGAAATGGAGGAAGTTCGGCGCAACTGCGCATGTCTGAAAGAAGGCTCCCGGATGTCTCTTCAAAAAACTTTATTATTCACACACCAGGGCTACACCAGCGTCTCCCCCTCAACGCGTTGAGGGGGAGACGCTGGTGTAGCCCTGGTGTGTGAATAATAAAGTTTTTTGAAGAGACAACCGGGAGCCTTCTTTCAGACATGCACAGTTGCGCCGAACTTCCTCCATTTCCCTGAATCGTTTCTGACGGTGGCACGCAGGAGTAGGCGAGGAGAGTGGGTCCCAAACCGGAGGAGCAGGTGATGTAACAATATTATCCCCCTGCACCGGTTATTTCTGTGGCCCTGCATAGCTCCCTCATACCTACTCCAGTGTCTGATACCTCCAGACCTGTGTTATACACTGAAGCGCACGACAGACTCCCTGGCACTTTACACTATGACACCACCTTCTAAAGTACAGAAGACAGTACAGTATATTACTGTAGATTTGACTTAAAAAGCTAGTAACTGATTGTAAGAATGGCAAAAATGTTATACTGTACAGTACAGTCGAAAGGTACTGTAAAGATTAATAAAATATTACTATTACTGTACTACACAGTTCAGTACAAAACATTGGTAGAGTTATGGAGGAAAATACAGTAAGTACTTACTCAGTAGTGACAGTCGGCTTTCTTTTGATGTTTTTTGCCTTCCCATGCGCATGATAACAAAAAGTGCTTTTTGCTAAACCGAGGCCCGAAGCAGCTAACCAGCGGATCTGTGCAATACTGTGTCCATTCTGGTACGTATCCTTTATTCTCAAGCTGAGATCTTTTGAAATCCTTTTCTTTGGCATCGCTGCTGATCAAAAAAAATTGCATTGAATGTGCATTGAATACACAAAATGGATGGTGTATTTATACTTTAATTTAATGTGCCTCAACGTCTCTCGACAGGATTAGTACACAGTCCGCCCACTTTTAACACCTGCACCTCGTGTCCATACCTGCGAAAATTTTTAAATAAAAGGTGACAAATTGCATAGACTCTCACACACTGATCTCTATCTGAACTTGCTCTTGTCCAGATACTGCATTGTGCATTCGTCCATCTATTTCCATGGATCGCCCCCGATTCTACGGACACAGGAACCACCTTGCTTCTGCCGTGCCGGCCAAGCGAAAGGCAGAAGCTGTTTCCCAGCCAAAACCTAAGCGAAAACCAAAGCAGAATAAAGAAAATGTTCCGAAGGCTCCAAAGGGTAAGACCCCTGGGCCTTATTTTGTAAAGAAGAAGATCGGCGCACTTAGCACTGTGCAAGTCAAGTGGAATCCCGATTCTCTCCTTGCACCCCACCACCCCCCGCTCACCTGCTCCACAACCCATCCTCGAGGCTGATGCTCTCCTGTCAACCCCCTGCCGACCAGATCCACAACCCATCCTCGGCGCTTATGCTCTCCGGTCAACCCCATGCCGACCTGCTCCTCAACCCATCATCGACGCTGCTGCTCTCCTGTGAACCCCTGGCTCACATGCTCCACAACCCATCCTCGATGCTGATGCTCTCCTGGCAACCCCCTGGTCACCTTCTCCACCACCCACCTATGCAGATGTCTACAGCACGAAGCAAAAGGTTGATCTTCTTTTGGAGACCATGTTGAGTATGGATATGCACATGGAGAAGATGGCAAGTAACATGGAGAAGATGGCAAGTAACATGGAGAAGATGGAAAGGAAGATTTTGGGGATGTATTATTTCCTGCGAGTTCCTGTCTATCCGACGAAGGAGCAGGAGGGTGGCCAGCATGACGTGACCTTCACGCTATCCTCACCAAGCACCCCACGCTCCCCCCATCCATCAGAATACGTGTGCCTGTATGCATTTGAGGACGAGGTGACAACCCCGGTAAGGTCACAACAGGAGGAAAGCATCCTCTCACACCACCTACCCTCGCCTGCTGCCAGAAATACACCAGCACCCAGGCTTCCAACAATGCCGGACATCATCCTGACCCAGCACGACCGGGAGAAATACAGGACTGGATCAGCTGGTGTACCCCAGAAATTTGCCTTGGCAATATTTAAACACCACGTCAGTTTTCAGATGTACATCGGTTGGACCCACAGTGTAAATTATGAAGGAAATAAAAGAAAGAGGGCTCTGCCAGCAAATTTAAGAAATAACATTTTGAATGAATTGGAGCGTTATTTCCGTGTTATTCCTTCAGTTATGAGAGCTGTGAGAGACACTATAAATGGCCTGTTGAGGCATACAAGGGCTCGTGCTTGGAGTGGCACCCCTCTTGCTAACGACTTTTCCCAAACTCGTCACTAGTGCAAAAGTTTTTCATACCCAAAAAAAAAAAAAAATTAGCATTGTTTTATTGTTTAATGTGTTTAATCATTTTCTGTTTGTTTTTTTTAAATACTTATATCGTCTAATCATTTATTTCTGTCAATCAGGCACAGGTAAGTATATTACTGTATAAAAATTTGTTTGCGCAAAAAAAAAATTGTGTTTTTAAAAAAAAAAAATTAAATACTTATATTGTCTAATCATTTATTTCTGTCAATCAGGCACAGGTAAGTATGTTAATGTAAAGAAATTCGTTTGTGCAAAAAAAAAATGTGTGTTTTTAAAAAAAAAAATTGAAATACTTATATTGTCTAATCATTTATTTCTGTCAATCAGGCACATGTACGTATGGTACTGTATAGAAATTTGTTTGTGCAAAAAAAAAAAAACCCCAAAACAAATAAAAGGTGTTTTTACATGTGTTTTTTTTTTAATCAAACTAACCATGTCTGTTTATTTATAGTATACATGATTTTCAGCAGCTGCAGTGAAAAAAGGAAGGGTGGGGGGGGGGGGGGTGGTGTGCAAGATTACGTACTGTGTTTACTGTAAGTACAAACAAGCCTGTATCATACACAAACCCCCCTCTCCCACCTTCCAGTACACTAACTGTATAGAAATGTTTTTTTTTTTTTTACAAATCTTTTGAAATGTTGTTATTGTTTAATCATTTTTACCAGTAATTACCAGTACTTGTTTCTTTCTACCGTATTTTCAGAACTGCAGCCCCCTCTCTCCCACCCATCTCGCAATGCCATAACAAAGAGAAAGACCACAGCAACTGTTTTTTTTGTATTACTGTATGCATTAAAAAATAAATGGCGGCCGCCCGGAAGCGCGTCACAGTTAGGATCCGGAAGGAGCGGCACCATCTTGGAGGGGGCAGAGACGCGGTCCCCGGCAACGCTGACAGATGACGTCACTGTCGGAATAGAAGCTGGTCGGAGGCCCCGCGAGGTGGCTAGGAGGTGCCGGAGAGGCCCCACCGGCGAATAGATGGCACCACATGAGGCGGAAGCGGGACTTTTGAACTGAACAAAATCAGTGAGCCGGCCACAAGTTATAGCGGTAGAGGCGGCCAGTTACGGAGGGCAGGGGTACACAGGGTACAGAGTAGGCAGACGGTCCGGCAAGAAGATAGAGAAGGTGAAAGGGAGATAGAGAAGGTTAGGAGGGGCATGGGAAGAGAGGGCTAAAGGGAAGGAAGATAGCAGAGTGGAAGGTAGAGGAGGTGAGGTAAAAGCAAGAAGCAGGGAGGGGAGCGATATAGGCAAGTGGGTGAGAGAGAAGAGGAATGGGAAGTGAGTGTGGGGACAGGAGCAGGTATGGAAATAGGATGGCTGGAATGGGAAGGAGAATAGTTGGAGGGGTGAGTGGAGACTGGCAGAAGTGAGAAAGGAGGAAGTGATGTTGGATAGCAGAAGGGTTGGATGGATAGTGTTAGAGAGTGGAGAGCAAGTAGGTGGGGAGAGTAGGTGAATGGAGGAGCAGGCGCAGGTAGGAAGTGAGCAGGGGAAGTAAAGAAGGTTACACAGAGAGAGATAAAAGGAGGATGGCAGGAGCAGTAAGAGGGAGGGTAGACAGACAGAAAATGGAAAGAGAATGATAGCAGTGAGCGTGACAAGGGTTACCGCAACATTAGGGAGATGAAAGGGGGAGGAGATTGCAAGGGAAAAGGGGCATTTAATAGTTGGGGGGGGCATTGGCAGCAAGTTTAGAGTTAGGTTTCAATATGATACAAAGGAGTTAAGCGAGGCGGGGAGGAGGGGAGGCGACCTGCTTCAACTTCCGCATGGGCCGCGCACTAGGGAGGAGGAGGGGAGTTCTCCAAGACCCTAGTGAAGTCCTTTGGGGCAAGACTCCGGTGGGATGCCGGCAACACCCCCAAGATACTCCCGGACTGCAGGAGGGGAGTTCGGGTAC